>NW_009954196.1:833164-876463 GCF_000747805.2 Chaetura pelagica | reverse complement strand
CAGCAGGTTTGCTCGTTGCTGTCCACATCTGCCCCAGGAAAGAGTATGGGCCTGTCTGGGGTGACACTCACCCCAGTTCTCCTCACACATGCAAGGAAGAGCATGGAATACACCAAGTTACTCGTGGCTTTTAACAGGGGCTTCACTGAAGACAGCCACTCTGCCAAAGTTCCTTATCAAGGTGCTACACTTCATAAATTATGTTTAGAACACTTAGAAACCAGAGCGGTGGATTTCATGTCCTTCACAGTTATGATTAAAAGGTGATCCTCATTGTCACAGGATCTGAGTCATGCCAGGCAGGGATAGGAAGGTGGCTTCTGAATCTATTGCTATAGTAGTCAAAGGTTATGCTGGTTTGGTGGGTTTTTGGTAGGGGGGGAGGGCCCCAGAAGTGGCTGCAGGAAGAAGCTGAAAAACCTCCCCCAGCTCCAGACCAGCCAGCCCAGGCCAAGCCATTAGAGAGACAATGGATGCACCTCTTTGATTAACATATGAAAGAAATTATACAAGACCTGAGAGCAGTGTCAGAGTGGAGAGCCCAGGGTTGGTGAAGAAGAAGGGGAAGGAGTTGCCTGAGCAGAAGCTCCCCTGCAGCCCATGGCGAGATGGCAGCTGTCCCTCTGTACCTCATGGATCCCCTGAAGGCAAACGTGGACCTGCAGCCCATGGACTTGGGCCTGCAGCTGTGGAGGACCCCCTGCCAGGGGAAGTGGCTGTTCCCGAAGGAGGTCATGACTCTGTGGGAAGCCTGAGCTGGAGCAGCTTGCTCCTGAGGGACTGCACCTTGTGGGAAGGACTCATGGCAGGGACACTCATGAAGGACTCTCTCCCATGGGAAAGCAAGGGGACTTGAGGAACCCTTCTTCTTGAGGAGGAAGGAGAGGCAGGAACCAACAGCCTGTGAACTGACTCTAAACCCCATCCCCTGTTCCCCTGGCACTGGGGGAAAGAAGGTAGAGAAATCAGGAACAAAGTGGTTTGGGTCCAGAAGAAGGGAGGGGTGAGGGTAACACGTTCTTGGTGTTGTCCATGTCCTGTGTGCATCCGACCAGTGCTAAATGAAATTATTCTCTTTCCCCAAGGAGTCTGTTTTGCCCATGACTATAACCAGCAAGTGAAACACTCCCTGCCCTCTGTGCCGACCCACAACCTCCTCCCTCCCAGCGCGGAGCGGGGGACGAGCGCTCACCTGCCCGGCTCCTGAGGCCCGAACCGCAGCAAGGGGCTAAATGTCTCTGATGCAAACCACACACAGGCTGCATCTGCCATGGGGAGCCAGACTGGGCTGTTCCACAACACACTGTTGTCTTAGGTAAAGCTATGAAGGACGGAAAACTATTTCCTGCCAGAGGCCCTTTGCCTTTTCCACAACCTGCTTACTCTGGTCTGCTCAAGAGACCATCTCAGTCTTCACAGCTGTAAATTAAGTATGTTGATAATAAACCGAAGTCTTCAACAACTCCACTGTATTTTTACACAGAAAAGCTTCTCTTGAGTGTTTAAAAATGACCTGTGACTGAAAATGCCCCTGTTTCTAGAGAAATCATTTATTTTCAGAGCCAAATTAAACTTTAGTCTAACAAAAAGTCAATCCACTGACACTATTCTTTGCTGAGCCAAATTATTAAAAAAATTCATCTGTGTGTAACAAGAACTGACTAATGCCCTGCAACTAAAAAAACACATGCTAACTTGCAGCAGCTGTCACTTTCAGATTTATTCTAATTGAGGCCTACTCAGAGTACAAAACCCAGATCAATGCACAGGCTCAGAGCACTGGCGTGCTTGGCCCTTTCTGCAGCTTCAGCTTGATGTAATACATGTGCATATGAAAAGAAACACACCCTCACTCTGAGGAGTTTTACCTATTGAAATTCTAAGTGCATTAGTCCTTGTACTTATTACTTGATGGCTGAACTTCTATAAGCATATGAAAAAAGTTTTCAAAATGTTCCAGATTTAATTTTAATTTTTTTAACCAGGATATATAACTACTTGTACATTTATTACTGCTCCCATATTCCTCTTACAGTAATAAATTACAAGGTTCTTTGCTTGCCTTTGCAATCTTTATTTTTTATCTCCTGATTTTTAGTCTCTCTCCCACATGCTCCTCCCTTAATTACAACTTCAGACATTAGAGGAAAAAACTGTCACAATCAATCAGATGGTTAGTCCATGAGGTGTGATATTCTATTTAATACTGATGTCAAACTGGCAGATCACTTGGAAACAACACTGTGTTGCAAGTCAGTTGAAGAGAAATTCATGTAAGCTTTTTGAATATTCAGTTCCTTCATTTGGTTCCACAGTGGATTTAACTGAAGTAAACTAAAGGAAAGACTAAGAGAATGCATCCAACAGTTGTGCCACACACGGGTTTCAAATAGGTGGCACTTTCCTCCAGTGGCAGCACAAGGTAACTACAGAAAAGGCACAGCAATTGGGTCTGCAGAACACGTTTGTACACAGAAGTCAACTTTCTACCAAGGCAAGATATTCCACTATAGCATACTATTCTGCATGCTCACGAAGAGATCAGAAAAAAATATTTTTGTGCATTTGTCCTGGAAGAAAGTGTTCAAACTCCTGAGAAAGACATTCACACTCACTTTTTTAACTACCTGCTTTACAAAGAACAAGTTCTCTTAGGTATCAGGGTGGTCATAAGGTAAGCAACAAAGTTACCCTAGAGGTCCTCAAGGTCTGCCTGAAGTCACAGGTAGCACCAGGGTCAGTATAATCTCAGGCTGAAAACGTTTCCCAATTTCAAGTTTACAAGCTTTGAGCTTTTCAGGCACTCTGGCCAGAAACTTCAGTTTAAAACAGTTTCAGTGTCATCAATAGCTTCCTCAAAAGAATCACACAGCTAGAACTTTAATGTCAGATTGATCCAAGACATGTTTCATAAAGGAGTATGTGGAAGGGCAGTGTAGAACTAGAGACTGTATAATGAGCTCAAAGGTAACTCTCCCTTTGGTTTACATGCAGTCAGAAACTGGGTATTCCATATGTTTTTTGAAAATTAAATCCGCAGTGATTAAGACATAAGAGAACAAAGACAAAGATAAGAATTTCAGCAGCAATGCAGTTAAGACAAACAGTCTGACAGCTCATGATTCAGCAACCTTTCCTAAATATCCTGCTGTATACTCAGTGTGATCTCTCAAAAAAGGTTTTAGATAAACTAGATCTTAGTGTAGCAACAGGATGTGTGCCTGCAATCAGTAAGAAGGTTCCACTCACCTCCACAAGAACAAAACTAATTTTGAATAAGCTTTCTTGTTTATCATACAGATATATACTGTTTACTTATTTAGAAGTCTGTTCTCTCCTCCCTGACTAGGCAAGTACCCAGCAATTGCTGCACTCCTCTAATAGAGTTGGAATATTTGAAGCATGAACCAGAAGATAATATTGCACATATTGTTTTGTTAGGTATTTGATGATAGATTATAGTCATTAAACCTGTGATTACTGTTTGCATTTACTGTGTTCCAAGGTAGGCTTACAACACAATTACCAATCCTATAGACCTGCTAGAAGGCGTAATTGCAGATTTCCTGTATCTGCACCACAAATTAAAAAGCATTAAGTTACATTCCTTAGGCAAAATTAAAGTTTGCCCACACATACATCCAGGAGTTTGTTTTTTATAGTTGCTGGATTTCAAAGTTTATTATACAGTCCTGGTATATAAAAGGCTCTACTTCTAGATTCTACCTGATGCTTCTGAGATTAGAAAAGGACAAACAAACGCAGCTGCACAAAATCTTAGAATTACTCACAGTAGCGATAGTCACTGATAGTGGTGCCTCTACCTACTTGAGTTGTCTTTTTTCACTTCCTGGTAGACTTGAGATCAAAGTCCTAACAGGCATTTCTGCTGAATTTTCTGAAGGGCTGCGTAGAATTATTTAGCTACACAGTCTCCAAATAAACAAAAAAGCAAAAAATGCTTGTTATCATATGAAAAACTTGCAGATCATGTCAGGCTGGAGTTTGAAGAAAGTATGAGAGAAGAAATGTTTTAAAAAAACAACCCACCCCTTTTCTCCAGTAGCTAACAATGTGTCTTTTACATTTCTGTAAGATTCAGGTAAAGTCAGTTTTTATCCTTCTGAAGGCTGGTGCTATTTATTCAGCACTTCAAAGGGATTTAACTTCATTTCAGCCTCAAACTGAAATCTCCTCTCATACAGTTGGAAAAAAAAACTTGCTTTAGATTTGCAAGATATTTCAAGCTTTTTTTTTCCTCCTAATATAGAGATCTTTCTGAAACACCTATGTCATAGAAAAAGTACAGAAATCACCAAGCTGTGATCATTTTCCCTGCATCAGTCATTTTCCCTGCATCAGTCAATCACCAAGTTCTTCCTACTGAACACACAGGAGCAACACTGAAACCAATTCTCCATGACAAACTGTGTACAAAGCAGATATGTGACAGGAGGAGACACTTTAGCATTGCACACATCCACTGGAAGAGCAAGCAGCACATGCAGAATGGCCTTGGGGAATCACACCTGCAAGCTGCCCTGGGTGGAGACCATCCTGTAACACAGGCATAACTGATGCTGTCAGTGGAGATCAGCCTATACCTCTCCCCATGTGCAAGAAATTACAGTTAAGTTTGATGAGACTGCTTGAATAATCAGGTGTTTGCATGTGTATGAAACAGATGGACATCTGTGAGTGCTGAGTGCAATCTAGCACTAAGGAATTAAAAATAAACATTATATCCAAACAGGGCACAGATATCATGATTGATTTTGGGGAAGACTTAGAGGTATCAACTGTCTCCAGGAGCCAGAGATGACCACAGCCATGTGGGTCTTCACTCCCTAAAACTTGGTCAGAATTTTTCCTCTGTGGTCCAGTGCAGGTAGCTTATTTCAGTGTCCCAAAGATCTGCCCCGGAGTGTGCAATCATTTTTTCCATTTAAGAAAACAGCTGGCCACTAGAGACTGGTTTGCTGCCTCACAATTTAAAGCCAAATGTGTAATTACACAAGCTATAAATAATGACAGTTTTTGTGCAGCAAGAATTCTATTGCAGCAGTGTAGCTATGCTGAGGTGGGAAGTGATGTGATTAGCAACTAAGTACCTGACAACTCTATAGCTTGTTTTTGCCTTAGGATAACCTACAGCATCTTCCAACTTCTGTAGATGGTGTCTATCTATTGTTGTTAATTCTCTCACAAAAGAGAGGAAAATTGTTTCCAAACAGGAGGAACAGTCAGTATGTACCCATCAAACATCTGCAGTCTACCAAATTAAAAACTATTTTCCCTGACAAATCCAGCCACCGTTTTAATTGCTGGCAAATTCCCTGCTCAAAATTCTGTAAAGTGGTGCAAATTATGACAACAAATCTCTTTCCAGTTATTTCCAAAGGGTATTTTTCAACAGGATATTAAAAGGAATCATACATGCAAAGATAATGATTTTTCTGTATGTGATTGCCTTTTAAAGGGAGAGATACGGTCACAATACATGGAATCTGCCAAAGAATGAAAATGGCCTTTATGCTACAGTCCCATGGAGACAGCAGTCCAACAGGAGGGATAAAGATCACTGGTCTAATCTCACAAACCCCTCAGCCTCAGGCTATGAAGCACACAGGACTATGAACTGGGGTGAAGTTGTTGAGAGGAATGTATTAGTCTTCTCCAATACAGGCAGTATTTATAGGAAGGACACTCTGCAAAACCTCGGAGAAGCCTTGACACCAAGGCTGATTTAAGCCAAGTGAGTTCTCTACCCTCAGCCCATAAATTATGCACAGCTGCATAATCAGTGTACTTTTCTGGAAATTACCTGATATGGAAATCCAAAATGAGCAGACATTACAGACATGAAACAGGTATTTCAACAGCAATTCTCCCATAAAATTATCGGCTGAGTCGCCAGCAGTACCAAGGCAATGCAATAAAAAAACCACACACTACAGAAATGACAAAGAAGCAGCTGATCTGTAAGACAAACAAGCATTACTCTTTGTTAAAAGCAAAAAATGAGAAAATTGCAAAGAAAAAGGAGTTCAAGGTTAGGAAACCATTTCTCCAGCTGCTATACTAGCCAGAAAGTTCAAAAAGGTTCCCAGCACAGTTGATAAAAGCTCCTTTCCTTGGAAACCACAACCAAATGGCCAACTGTGGGAGGAAAAAATATCCTTTATATTGTATTTTATTTCCTATATTATTGAGCTAAAGAGTATCTCATGATCAAGGAGGATTTAGCGTAACACAATCAGCACAAGTTTATCAAGATAATCCAGAGAATTGTATTTCTTAGCTTTCCATCATAACCAACATCTGTTTCCTTTCTTTCCTTCTTGTTACTGGATTAAAAGGAAGACTAACACAGGACCCATCTTTCAGAAAGACCCCTTGATTTTTGAGAACATGTGGGTGATCCTATCCAGGAAGGGCTTTAGGAGAGATATCTTATATAGAATAAGCAGAATTTCAAGAGCTTTAGCTGGCACCAAAAAGTTACAACACATCATATTGCTGCCTGACAAAAATATTTCCGTGGTGGATGAAGGTTTTATCTTAATTTCAAGCAAAAAGTACATTGTTCAATTTTAAGAATAAATAGGGCAAGTATGGCACTGCTGACTTCACCAAAACTTTCTGTACGAACACTGAGAACAAACAGTTCCAACAAAGAGAACAAACCAACAAATAGTCAACAAAAAAATTATTTCAAAATATCATTTCAAAGGGGCAAGTAACATTAGCAGCTCAATGGTACCCAAATGTAAAGTTACAGTACATATGCCTTCAACGAGATTTATCCCCTCCCATTTATTTTGCAAAGGCTCAGTACAGCTTGGGAAGCTTTTTTTAACAGGGAAAAGAAAAGGAAGTCTCAGTATTTTTTTCAGGCTTAAGTACAAAACTGATGTAATATGGCTGAGCTTGAACACATTCTCAGTTCCTTCTGTAGGAAAGCACAGTTGCACCCAGTTGCTAAGGCAAGGCAGGAGGAGTTATTTCTTACCCAAAAACAGCCTAAGCAACCATCAGAAATCAAACCTATCTCTGCTTTAAGCCTCCAGTGTCTGCCTGACTCCAAAATGTTTCTCCAAGTTGTTGTCTCTAAAATCACTTGCTACAGACTTTAAGCAAGTTTGAGCTCTCAGCTGGGAGTACTATAGTCTGATGTTGCCTGCTCTGTTTCAGTCCAGGCTGCCTTTTCAGGTCCTCTATCACTAATACCCCAAGTGCACAGATCTGAGCTTTCTGGTATATTCCATAGTTTAAGACATGTTCACCCCTTCTCCCCTCTCCACTGCTGTGACTCAGCAACCATTTCCCCCACACCTGCATCTCCTCTAGCATTTAGTGTCTTGGCTCAGTACCTGAAAGCTGCTCTGACCTGCAGCCCACACAGGCAGGTTCTGTTGCCAGGAGGCTGTCCAGCCCTGTTATCCCAGACTGCAGATGTCAACAGCCACTCATGAAAACTGGAATCTCCAACTTTCGTTTACTATAAAGGGTACAAACAAGGTCTGGTCTACTCTATGAACAGGAGGCATTCAAGGAAACCACCAGAAATTGCTATAGAAAATACACCACATATATTCTTACAAGTCCTACAGGAATTACACTAACCTCAGCTTTCAACTTCAGTCTGTGTATTTTTGATGAAAGATTTTTAACTTGGTTGGATTTAGCTATCCTAATTTAGCTACCTATTTTAGCCTTGCTAAAAAGGAACATTATCTAACTTACCCTGACCATGATACGGACCAAATCATCAATCTGGATATCCTTCCAATCTTGCAAAGCCAGCTAGGACTCCTGCATTTGTCTATTCATGTTGAGAGAATTTCCATGCTCTTCTATCTTCTTTGAAAGAATCCAGAGTTAAAAATTCAGCTTTAACTAAGCATTTTAGTAATGTGACTAGATATCTACCACCTTGTCATCTTGGAACTTAGCACCTAAAACTAGAAAAGACGCTTATAGTTTGCCAGACAATTAACATTAATAGCAGCAGTTAGCCATGCTAAATCTGAGTCCTGTAGGAAGACCCAACATTTAGCTGAGGCTGCTCACTGAAGTAGCAAACACAGGGTTCTGACTTGCAGAACTGTGCCCCATCTGTGGAGGAGAACTTGCTGCCTGAGGTAGCTTGGGAGAGCTGGAAGAAGTCAGACTGGAATTTCAATTGATGTTTTTTTATACTCACTAGTAGAAATACAGAAAGGCAGGACTATGACAGTACTCAGTATTCTTTATAGGAACTTCTTTTCTTACTACCACCCACACACTTCTCCCTGTTGGCTTCAAGCATATTGCATATTGTTTTGCCACTCCCAAGTCTATTTGCAAAGTCCTCAACTTTTTAAATTTATTTTTAAAATCCTGACAAACTTCCCTACAACTTGCCTGCCAAGAAGTAACACAGAAGTAAAGCAGTGTTTTACCTGCAAGGTTTGAAACACTTTCCTTTTCCAGCTCTTGCTGCCAGTGTATGAGTCACAAATTGCCTCCCCAGGCACAGGCCATAGCATTGCGAGGCCTTGAGTCAAAAGTGGATCTGAGACAAGCTGACACCGATGCGCTTTTATTTCTGTGGTAAGAACAGAGTGGCAATTTGATCTCACCCAAGATGGATATTCCTTTTTTAAGTGTTTTACAAACATTTAACAGCTTGCAATTAGCACTGACAGACAAGCTGGACCATTATTGCCATTTTAGGGATGCAGCAGAAATGGAGGGAGAAGGTAGATTTAAGTGACCTACACAAAACCACAGCAGCAGCTAACTCACACCTAACTTGAAAACCTCATTTTGCCTTTGTCTAAAAGTCAACAAATATGCAAGTAGGATCACATACCATCACATGGACTCACCAATGTGACTTGGGGGGTAGCACACAGCCAAGTTCTTACAAACTCATACACCATTTAACCAGACACTGACTGCATTACTGCACAAACACAGCCTTGTTACGGACGTGCTGTTGCAGACCCAGGGAGCTCGGCATCTCTGTACTGTGTTCCCTGTGCTTCTATTTAGGAATTACTACAAGCTGAGCTGAATATTTCTTAATCTGCAGTGTCAGCAAATCACAAGGTCTTACTTCTCCTTGACCTCTTATTTTGCAGAGGAGAAAATGGAAAGCACTTGAAACCATTAATTTTTAATGTAACATATTATTTCCTGCATAGCAGTCACTATAACTTGTACATATTTATGACTTTTGCTTATACCACTCCTAATAGGTAGGAAATTTTCATCCTAAAAATGAAAACCACAAGCAGAGTGCTCTCAACAGTCCTTGCTTCTCCCATCTTAAAGACAGCTTCTTCCTTACTATTCATTCTCTTTGTTTATTAGCTTTCAGTGATTTGCTGCTCCGCCCAAAACAGTGAGCGGAGAGGAAGTGATAAAATCTGTTTCCTAACCTGTCTCTCCATGAAGATACATTCATATCCATTAAAATTAAGGAAATACAGTAACATTAAAAGGCATCCAATTGTTTAAGTTGGCAGGCACCCTGGAATGCCCACTGCCTTCAGTGGCTCAATTCCCCACAGAAAACATCCATCATCTCAAAGGTAATCACACTCATTACAACAGCAATAAGACAAATTAATAAGAAAACACCCAATAGTCTGCACGCCCATCAGGACCAAACAATTAAAAAAAAAACCAACAAAAAGAATCACATCTTCATAAAACTTAGTATGCTCAGATAAAAGCAACCAAAAGATCTCCTTAACAGTTCACAGGAATCACAGAAATTATGCATCCTTAAACATAACAAGCTCCAACAGCAAAACCAAGGTAGGAATTTAAGCTGTAAGCAAATTGCTTTTAATTAGCTCAGGCAGAGCAGCACATCAAGCCCACTATTTCATTTCATAGAATCATAAAATCATCAAGGTTGGACAAGACCATCAGGTCCAACCGTCAGCCCACTAAACCACCTCCTGAAGCATCACGTCTACCTGTGTTTTTGAACATCTCCAGGGATGGTGCCTCCATCCTCCCCAACTCCTAAAACAGCTCAGCTGGCAGCAACCTTGTGTTACACGAACATGGCCCACATTCTGCATGTGCTCTCCTGCACCCAGCACAGCTGTAGCAAGCAGCACAACAGACTTGGACACCAGAACCCAAGACCCTCTGGAATTCAGTTGTACTCTGATACACAGATGAACGTGTGCATCTGGACAAATACAAGCAACTGGCAACTACTTCTCTGACCACCATTTTTATGATGCCCAAAAATTATACCCCCCACAAAATACATAACTTCCAGTTATTTTTGCAGTAATTCAGAACAATAGTCTATACAGATTAAATAGGAGTCCTTCAGAAGCACTCCATGCTGCAGCTACCACTACAGTGGACTTGCTCCTGGAGAAAACCTGCCACTGCAGTCCCTTTGCCTCATGCTTCCCTTCGGTTTTCCACATGCTAGGTTGGAGCAAAGCTCCCGGGCCAGCATGCTCAGCCCTTCACTTCAGAAACAGCAGCAGCACCCAGCGCAGGTTCAGAAAAGCAGAAAAACACAGGGCAGCTTCATACCATCCACAGTGGTAGAAGCTCCTCAGCTCACCTACTTCACCCTATCCAGCAACACCACACCTCTTGCCTCTCCTCCTCAGCTTAAATCCATGCAGAAATCCAAAGTAGTTTAACGTCCTCTCCAAGATCTCCTAGTGGGAGGCAGGCACCACTCACTCAGTTTTCAGAGGCAGGTTTTTTTGATTCCTCAAAAGCCTTCAGGTATCAAAGTGTCTCTTCAACTCACATTTAATTCCAGCAGAAGTATGAGTGGCAGTAAGATGCCAAGGCCGAGTAGGAACCATCTGGTCTGTTACAAACACCCTAAAGAGTGCTTCTTTAATCCATTTATGGTGCATCTTTCATAAGTTTTATAGATTTAAAGTTTTTAAAGTATGTTGTTTCCTGGCCCTGCAAAAGCCTCACTCAGCCCTGTTAGCCACCTGAGCCCAGCTGAGAAAAGTTGTGAAGTTAATTATTACAGCTAATGACTTCATGCACAAGCCCTGTGCTGGGGGCACTGCCTTGGCATATGCTTTCAGTCCACACCAACAGGAGCCTCTTTTGTTAATGTTTAGCTCACATTTGCAACACATACTACAGCATACATATGCATCTAATTACCTTCTCTCACTGATGTGTTTCAACTTGGCAAGTTTCTCATGTTCCCCAGCCCATCCTTCCCACACTACAGGGGTTCTTTTCTGCTGCTTTCTTTCAATTCCCTAAGTTCCAGTACCTCTATAGCTCCAAATCCATGTGGGGTTACCAGAAATCAGAGGGTAGGCATGACGGACAGTAGTCACCCACCTATTCTACTTGCCCTTTTCATGTGTAGGTAAAACAGCAAATTTCCCATTTTTCTTGTCACCAGACGTCATCCACTCTCCGCATCACCTGACCCTGTATTCTCGGTATACTTGTCCCCAGTCCCTCCAGCTGACTTTTCCCTAAGAAGGACTTCCATTCTCTCCGTATGTGGACATACAAGATAAGAGGGTGGAGAAAGGATGTTACTTACCTGGGTCTCATACCAATATAGCACCTAGATGTATCTGGACATCCATCTAGTCATCAGCTAAGAGGTACCCTTAATTTGCACTGGTGAGATCTGCCTTATAAATAGACTGACAGTCCTCTGCTGTGTTTTACTTTATGAGCTTTCTCCTCAGCATGGCTAAGTAGACTAGGAAATAGGAGTTGAGCTAAAAGTGAGTGATTAAAAAGTCTTCCAGAACTGATAAGGTGCTGTGGAGACTATATTGAAGCAGTATTACGTTATGGTGCTGCTGTTATAATTCTTCAGATAAAATATAAAATGTAGGTTCAGCTTGCTGTGACCATTTGTTAACCCAAATGTGCCAGAATACAATTACGACAGAACCCGTTTGCAGCATCATAAGCTCCAGTACCATATACATTTAAGACAAAAAAAATTCTGTGCCCAATACTTCCTATGCAAATACATAATACTAACACTTCATGGAGATACACTATCACCATGTCACAAAGAGAACCTGTCATTTCATAACACAGTACACTTTTCTAATTCGGGCTGACTGCCCTATCCCTATGGCTGTCCTTCTCTCCTGCATACACAGTTTGTGAACATAAACTGCCCTGTTTATCTGAGCTTGTACATGGCTCTCTCAACACATTTCTCACTGTGCAGCACAGACATACCTGCCTAACACATCAAGCAAAATGTTACACACAGTGCAAGTCCAACAGTGACACAACGGTTTCTAAGTTCATCTTGGCAGAAGACATCTTCAAAGACACATTTTTTAGTATGGACATATTTAGAAATCATAGAAATTTATGCTTCTTGCATACCCAAAGCTCTCCCTGAAGTTCAAGAGAAATTTGTTATGAGTACTTCAATGAACAAAGCCCTTTGTTGTTATCAACAAATGTCACTCATTTGAGCTGCTAAGTGATTTTTCATTATGGTAAGACAAGCTACCAGAGATCTAGCTGTGACTGGAACAGCAAGAGCAGTAGAAATTAAGAAGTAATTTTTTTGGACTGATATAAAAACCAACCAACCACACAAACCAAACCACAACAAAAAGGGTCAAGAGGGCATTATACACGCCATCTAATTACTTATCAATTCAGCAGAAGCTGCAGCTTTGATTTCCCTAATATATCAATGAGGTGAAATATTATAAAATCTCTACTGAATGGAGAACAATTTCTCTGTTGGCACAGAGACCATGCTTTTTAATACAAGAACATTAATCACTATAGAATAATTTTTTGCTCTTGAGCTTGCTGTTTGTAAAAGGAAATTTCAAACAAATTACACCGTCACTTACTTGTAGTGAGCACTTACCTACTGCAAACCACTACCAACATTTTTCCAACCAAAAAGAGATCTGTATTATATTGTTAATAGCTTATTATAATTGTCAAGAACTTCCTGTAGACTTAAAAGAATATAGAAAATTAGAGACAAAGAGAGACAGTAAAAGTTCTGTGACTAACTTTACAAGATTTAAGAAATTTCAGTATGTGAAAATCCAAGAATTTCAAAAATCTCAGCATAACACAGAAGTATGATTCTCTAAGATAAAAGAAACTTTCTAAAAATGTTTTCATTACAATTTACTCAGCTTAGTAAAATTCATTGCAACAACAAAAAATATAAAAATCAGTGATGCAGCAATATATTTTTGTCTTATGAAAATAATTTACAATTTTTTTCTGTTTCTCTAGATGGTATTTTCTTGTTTTATTTACTGTGACACAAAACCTTCATTAGCTTTTACCCATGATTTGGAAAAGTGGATTTCAATGCAGTTTCTGTACCTTTAAAACAATGATATCAAAGCCACTTGGTATTCTGTAACTAACTAAATATGCTTGACTCTAAAATCTCGTTTCATGTTTCTTCTAAGTAGATTGGTTTTTTTCACTCTTCAGCAGCAGGGGAACTCCACTGTGCATCCTCTTAAGAACCAGCCTACCCCAAGACAACTGCTTCCATTTCTCCAATTTACTGAGGCTAACTGAATCAAAATTGATTTTCTTCTTGCCTTTGATTGTCTATACCACTACTGCTCTACATAATAAAATATCTGGTATAATAACTAAATGCTTTTATTGAACAGGATTACTAGTTATTATTTTCTTTTTAATAGCTAAGGTATTGCCAAGACCAACTCCACAAAACACCATGTGGTTCATTTCAGCAAATTCATAGGTTCAACATATTTTCTTAGCAAAAAAAATCATTACAGGCTCCTTCTCAGCACTTGTGAAGATGGTAAAACTTGTGAAGACGGTAATTCAGAATGGGATATACGTAGCTGCCACCAGGAGACAGTGGCTGTGAATGACAAGGTAAGGCCAACAGAGACAACAGAGTTGAGGTGATCAGGCTTTGGAGTTTCTGAGAAGCAGTACATCTTTCCATCTATGTAAGGTCTGGATTTTACTGCTGGAGAGTCGCATCTTTTCCACATTCATGTATGTGTTGCTCCCAGTGTCATTAACATACACAAAGGCTACAGAAAACAATGGACAGATTGTAACCAGTTTTTGTTGTTGTTGTTTGTTGTTTGTTTTTTTTAAAGAAGGCAATACAGAATCAGGAAGAGCTTCTGATTATATTAGCTTTTGGGATGTTACCAGTCTTCACAGATGTTCTAAAGGATAGCTAACAAACACAGACAGAAGGCTCATCTTCTGTTTCTTGCCACCTTCTACACAGCTATTTCATGTCATTGACTTACTTTCCTTACCTGCAAGCTAGGCTCTTTACACAGAACCCCTTTTATAGAACAATTTGGGATCTAGGTCTGAAATGAGTATATGAGAATTAAAACGTTCAGTCTGAAGCAAACACATTCACTTCATATACATTGGATTTTATAGGGACAATCACAACAGAAATATTTTATATTCTAAACTCGTAGAAAAATCCAATTAAGCACAAGAACAAGGGCAGTACATGATAACAAGGTTTGGTTGTTTTTCCAGTATTGTTATTCCAGTATTGTTTTTCCAACATTTCAAAATAAAGACCTTTTTTTCATCTAACACGAGCTAAGATTACAAGTTAAAAGACCAAGCAAGACACCTAATAATCGGTGGGAAATTAACAACTATTCATGGGAAGGTATTGGACTGGAATTAACCAGGGTGAAATTACTGGAAGGATTTGCTCATCTGTGCACAATTTTCAGATACAAACCCCTTGTTTGTGATTCAGAGAAAGAAAACAATAATGTTTTTCCAAATTCTTTGATCTGGAGTTTGGTCTAAAGAAGGACTTATCCAAGAGTTTTACTGAGAAGCTTTGGTAAGAAAAAAACATTTTTCTTACCAATAAACTCCACTTTCTATTCTTTCCTTGCACGTGTCCTGTATAAAGAGTTACTTCTTGAGCAAGAAAAGTTACTTACTATCTTCATTAGTACAGCACTCGTAACATGTTTTCATGTACATTCCCTTTATTTTCTTGTATAGAACAGAGACACCCAAAAAAGCACCCTCCTAAAATACGGTGACTCACCAGCCTAGTTAATTTCTAGAGGGAATAGAAAGAGCATGTGGAATACTGAGCACCAAGAAGGCTGCCATATCATTGTTACAGATGCTATCACTCATCTGCATCAATTCCTCCCAAAGCCTTTTGCCACATGCAAACAAAGAATGCAAATGACACAGTCACAAGACAGAACAGCTTTTTGAGTGTGGTACAGACACCCAAGTCCCTCTTTGGATACTGTAGTTTGCCTATACTCTGGTTTTTTTATTTAGCCTTCTATTTTGAAGAATTTAACAATTCTTAGGTGAAGTTGTTTGTTCTTAAGAGTCAGGAACTGTTATCTCTCTAAAGGAAATCAAATTTGGGTCCTATGAATCTTTCATAGCATTTTCGCCCAGAGCAGCAGTTAATAGCTACATTATGGAGAATTACATTATCTCCTAAATTCACCTGCTATACCTAAAATCAAATTACATCTTTCCCACAGTTCACTTACTATGCCATTCAGTATCTCCTATTCTTACCACAAACCTAAATGCTGTAGTACTTAACTTTAAAATGGAAGAAGACATAGAAATTGTGAAGGGTTTTTAAAAATTAGAATAAAGCATTATGATCATAATAAGGACTACAACACATGCAAATGCATTGTCTTCTTCAAAGGTACTGTAATAAATAGGGAAAAAAGACAGTATTTCAGCTACAAGAGAAATAAAGTAGTGATTACTAAAATTACTAAAATGTAACTTTACCTTTGTCAGGTGCATAATAATCTCTACTGCTACCAGACTTACTCCTTTCTGTCCAGTTTTCATTTTAGCAACCTTTGTCAGCTTGTCACACCTGTACATACTTAATTGAACTGCAAGATAAGGACAGCAGTTTATTCTCAAATCTTAGAGACTTAAGTATCAAGTATTTTAAGAGCTGGTAAGGCAGCTACAGCATTCTTGGAAACTTTGGGATATTACAGTAAAATTAAAAAGCTAGACTATGCATTTGGTGCATATGGATAAATGTAATCTTTTCCTGGCACCTACCAATCTCTACAGAGTAGCGACCTGCAGAAGGACAATCCAAGTTAGTTCCCTCTTTCATATCTATTTCTGATTTTTTAAATAAACAAAGCATTGCTAGAGACAATTTTTCTCTGTCTTCTTTTCCTTTAGTAAAACTTCCATTGAGGAATTAGGAACAGTTTTGATCCTTTTGGAAATGGCCTCACAGCATCTGCACATTCTTGAACCCATCACACACGCTGGAAGCTCAAACACCTGAAGATTGCAACATACCCAAGGAATCAACCAGAGATGACTGGCTCCCATTACTGTAGAGCGTGGGACCTTTGTGTCTCCTGTTATATTGATGTTCATACAAGCAGATTTCCATCTAAGCAATTCTCACTTGACTTAAACTGTTCATGAGATATTTAAGTTTCAAGGGCACTGAAAGACTTATTGAATTCTACTGCTTAGCATTTCTGTCTAGAGCTAAAGGAATTATGTGTTCAATCCATGCTTCTAAATTCAGAAGTTAAAACCTGGCTCAACAATGATTGCTCCTGTAAATGGCTTCATTAGAACTGCATGGAGTAGAAAAACAATCATCTAAGACTGCTTAGGACTGCATCTAGGACTGCTCTGGTCCTAAGCCTCCTTCAAATTTACACAGATGAGGTGCTACAGTAAAAGACAAAACAATGCAAATACACAAACCTGTTTACCTATATACAGGTAAAACCAGTAGTTTCTTCTGTGACACAGAAATTAGCACATACAATTGATTCTCTATGTGTATCAAATAGATGTTTTCACTGCTATCATCAGCACAACTGAATGTAATCTGTGTATGTATTAAGTCATCTTTAAACTATGTAGATATGGTTTTGCAGCTCTCCTAACTAAGGCAATGCAAAGCTTCAGGCAGGCTACAGAACTTGATGGAATAGCAGGGCCAGGACTTCAACATATAGAAGACCACAATTAGCTCCACATTACTGTTAGAATGGAGCTGATACTTAATTTAGCTGGTTATAGTTGAGACCAAATTTATCGTTTGATGCTTTAAATCTCTATTCAGTAAAGAACTAATCAAAAGGTCAAAAGCAGTAACATTGAAGTTTAAGTACCAATTTAATTTTTCCATTCAATTGTGTCACATTTTGACAGGTTTCTCCCACAGACCATTTCACTTTCCTGTATATCCTTTCAACAAGGGATAGGAAGAACTCCAGGGTTTATCCTTTGTCCACATTGTTGCTATTTACATGCTTTTAGCACCAAAATTAATTGTTCACTTCTTTGCTGTCTTTTATAGGTGTGTGGGTTTTGTGGTGATTTTTTTTTTCCCCAGCTCCAGTGAAATTCACTGTGTGTGTCTGGGGTCATGAACCACATCATGAAACAAGAGGAAACTTTATGACAGGGATCTGTTTAGAACAGTAAGCTTTCTTTGACAGTTGCCAACAGAGTATCTTCCCAAGCCCATGTCAGAAACAGGCACACCAGATCATACAGAAATCAAAAACACTTTCTTACCTACTAAATATTCCACTAGCAGAAAAGGCAATTTGGCTTCTGACTAAGGCCTATCCTGAAAGCCAGACTTTGTTCCATCTACTAGTCTGCTCTGTGACCTAAAAGTAGGTTACATCAATGACGTGTTTGTCTCAGTTTTTCCTCCCTAGGAAGATTAAAAAAAAATGAAGTCTCTCTTGCAATGTTTGGATTTAAAGGTGAAAAGTACCACGCAGGCATATTATTACAATAACCTGGTTAATCAGGAATGGTCAAATGATATTGAAAAGGCAATGAACATTCATAGTTACTATAATACATACACAAGAGCAGCATTTACAAATGCAGCAGCTTCTATCCTAGGAATCAAAATATATATTTAATAGTGAATTAAAAAAAAATATTTGTTCCTTCCTACTGCCAGGAAGTATGTCAAGAAAGAGTATTTTCTTTGAAGTTGTAAAACTTGCCTAAAAATTAAATTTAAAAAGTAACTTACTAGAGAATAACACTTCTGTCAAAGTCCAGCAGTGACTGAAATGGAATGTATTTTTAAATCAATTTCCTTGCACACATCTTGAAACACCAAAGAAACTGAACTGTTTATTTCAGAAGAATTCATACATATAAGTATCATTTTAGAAAGCTCACATGCAACATATCATTATAAGAATTTGTATATTTTCAAATCAGTTACTTTCACCTACCTGCACACAAAAAAATTTATTCAAATTACAAAAAAGCTTACTTGAATATTGATTTAATGATGTTTTTGTAAACTCCACTTCGTAAAACCAACAATAAATCCTTTAAAATTTTAACCCAAAATACTGATTTTTAAAAGGGGCATTTGTGGAACTTAAATATAAAACATTATTATTTTCATAAAATAAAAAAAAAACACTTGAACATTTTTATATACTCAAGGTTTCTAAAATACTGTAGAGTTGATAAATCGTCATAAATTTAACATAGGTTCCCTCTCATTAAAAGAAAAAAAAGTGGTTCCCAAAATAAATCAACAATTCCCTAGTGCACTTACAAAGAGAAAAGATCAAAAGCTGTAACTCGTATCTTTCCTTCCAGTGTTAATTAGTAATTAAAAATCTTAGCTTCATTAGTACCTACTCTGAAATACTCTGATTTCTGAGGGGAGGTGGGGGGACAGGAAGGGAATGTTACACAGACAAACCCTGCAACAAATGTAATGAAAAATAACCAGTTTTGAAACTGTTTGCCTTCACCACGATCAATAAAGGATATGTGACTCCATTATTTTCTTTTAAATAAGCATCTTCCTTGAAGGCCTCAGCTTTCTTTTGGTCTTGCGTAGATGCATGTATTGCATAATTCTACTGGCCAAGTAACATCGTCTCTCTATGACAGTTTACATATGTCTGATAATTTTAAATGGAAATAAAAGTATTAGAAGTAGTTCTTTGGCATCGTACAGAAGTTGACAGCTCCTACTATTTGGATTAACCACAAGTCCTAGACAAGAATTCCCTGTATTTGGAGCAAGGGGGACAGGACACGACTTGTCACAGTCTCAAAACCAAGTAGATTAAATGAATGTCCCTTTATGCACTTCAAGTTTCTTCCATTTGTAATTTACTTGATGTCTTCAGTACTGATCCCGTGTTCAGTCACATTATCACAGCTCAATATTTCCTGCATACAAGGTAATCATCAGTATAGCAGTAAACCCCGTTAGCAAACCAGCATTCTGAATCAGGAAGAACGTAAGATCCATCTTTCTTCCTGTCACTTTCTCTCGCAGCATATCATTCATCTCTGGGAACTGGAAAAGGGGATATTTTTAGGTAAGTATTGCCATCTCGTGGTAGCATGCATAACTTAAAGCAGTAAAAACTAAACCACATCGTTACTTTGGGCTGAACATTGGAACTGACAGAGGGTGAAGGCAGTCACAGGAACAGGTCACACCAACCACCCTGAAAAACCACTTCTCCAAGGATGGTAAAATGAAATGGTGGTTTGTTCCTCTCTCATGTGACTTCACCTCGTTCTCTCATGCAAATTTCCTCTTTCTGATTCCAGCAGTCTCCTAGGGTCCAACTGTTGATCCATGTATTGCTAGAAGAAGCTGCCCCTGTATTGCTACATGCTGCGTTTCTTCCTGCACTAGGATAAACTGTTCAGGAAATGGAAGATTAGGATTCTTCTGCTTTATCCATAAGCAAATGAAGCTGAAAACACAGACAACCCCTCAGAAATCAGATGTCTGTTACAAACAGAAGATCTGGTGAGCTGATGAGGAAGTGGTAAAAGGAAGGAACAAGAATGTAGTGAAACGGGTGGTCACACACGTAATATTACATTACAGTGCAATGAAGAGATTCTTCATTCCATAACATGCATCTTAATGGCAATGCAACGGCAAAGGATGACTGATTTGCTGTTAACTGCAGAAACAAAGATACTTCCTCTCTGAGAGCCAATGGAGATAATGGCAGCTGACAACTGGCAATAAGGTTCCCTGGATGGGTGATTCAGGGTAGGTGTTTGCTGCAGATGATTTTGACAAGTATACTCAAGTAAGTTTAAATGCTTTTCCTGTTGTGCAGAGAGTGTTGTGCACAGCCAGAACGCCAATGAAGATTGTGTATTTCAGAAACCTTCAGGCTGGGTGACTCAGAAGCTCTATCTTTCTTTGATCTCAGAAGGCAAAAACAAGGCATTGGAGGTAACGCAATTCTTGAAGAACAGACTAAGGTTAGTGGGGAAGTGGCCAAGCCTTCCCAGAAATTTGTAATCCTCTTGCACAAGAGGCAAAACCAGCAAACTGGATGAGCTTCATGCCATCCAGCAAGGTTCATTTGTGCGCACACCTTAGTGTACACATTCTCACATGCCCACAGCCTCACCACACAGTGTTCTTACTGGCAGAGGTTGGACTATGCCAGTACTTTAAAAAAGAAGAGGAAAAAGAAGTTACATTCTAATTAATCCTACCTGCTTCTGCACAAGCAAACCAGAAGTGTGTGAAAATCGTAACAGAAAGCAGAAAGCCAGATCTCTGTACAGAGCACTTGAATACCCTATTTCAGACTTTTCTGGGGGAAGGAAAATGCAGATAGGAAACTGAGCAAATCCTAAAACCTATAAAAAGAGAAACTGGGGAGGAGAGAGAAGGGAGAGAGACAGAAAAAGAGAAACAGAGAACAGAACAACAGATACAATGAGAACAGTGTTACCCGCTTTTTACTTACGAAATCCTATGTTATTACCTAAACTATATATAAACTATATATTAACCTAAACTGTAACAGTATTTAATGAAATAGTCGCTTTAACTGGGTAACAGCTCTTAAACACATATAGAACTAAACTGAGATCCCAAATCTTTTCAAATTCAGGCCTCATGACTCCAGTTCTACAGTCAAATGGATTCTCATCTATCAGACACATCTGTTATTACAACACTGAATTAAACATAATAATAAAACTTAAAATTATTAAAAGATCTCTTGCATTTTGAGATAAAACATCATTTTAAGAATAAATTATGGAATATTGCTTACTGCCTGTGAACCTAGATTTTATTTCCCAACATCTAAATCTAATCCAGATCTTAGCACAATTTCTTTGGCTCATCTCTTCTAGCACATTTTAAAAGAATAAATGATAGATTGATTACTTTGAATAGAGTTCAGCATTTTTTTAAATCTGAAAAACTGCCCCAAAAAACTGGGGCAGTGACTGTTTCATTTAAACCAGAAAATAATTTAAGTCAGGTTTCCACCTAAAAATCCCCAAATCATCACTGTGGTTACACAACACCTTTAATACAACTCAAAACTAAGTATTTAGGGGTTTTTTGTGTTTTTTTTTTTCTTTTAGCTCAAAATATGGCTTAAATAAACAAATTAACCTTCTAAAATAACAATGTGGAACACTTTGCCACTTTCAAATGCTGAAACAAAGTATTTATACTTCTTTACTCCTAGACAAAACCAACCCAAATTCATGAAAAGTTTGTCTCATGCTAAAACTCCTTTTCAGCCATAATCTGATCAGGCATATTTATGCAGTGAAAGGTTTTCATGTTAAATGAAGAAGCATAACTATTTGTACACCTCCAGTAAAGGTATAATTGATTATTTAACATCTGATACTAATTGTAAGTAGATGACACTGACATGAGAGGGACAAAATACTAAATCCTACCAGAGAGACTTAGTGTAGTCTTTGTTTTCTTGCAGAAATGTAAATAACTGAAAATGAAATTATATCTCACCATATCTGCCAGAGAGATGTACAGGAACATTCCACCAGCTACAGCAAAGATTATGTTAGGAGCAAAGTTGTTGCCTACTAATATACCAAAAGCCAGCCCAACGTAACAGGAACATGCAGACAAAAAGTTGAAAACCAGAGCTTGCCGAGTACTCATTCCTGCATTAAGCAAGATGACAAAATCCCCTAAAACAAAAAACACCAAAAAAGAAAATAAGAAAACCGTCTTCAGAAAACAATATTGTTATTTTTTCCTGATTTCAAAGGAATTCTGAAGAAAGATGTGATTTGTATACACATTAGAAGCCCCTGCTGTTTTTCTTCATTCAAATAAATGAAGGTGATAAGGATTTCCCTTCAATACTAAGGAAACATTCTTAAGCAAATAGGTGATGCATAGTTGAGCTAAGAGTAGAGGAACACAGAACCACCTATAATGATTTAAAAAAATAAATACAGCACTATATGCAGCACGTATGAACAGGGGAATTCACACCTCTCTAATATACATTCCCAGCTTCCACCCACCTGCACGTGGGAACTTCCTGTGCTAGAGAGGTGTATTTTGGTGCTTGGAAAGTTTCTGGTGAATATTTTTTCTAGCAATTTGTTCAAACTTTCTTTCAATCTGTGCCAACTTGTGGCCAGCACAACATCCTATGACAGTGATTTCCACAGTAAACATGTTGAACGCAATTCCTTACCCAATTCATGAGGAAACTCTTCACACAAGATGGCTACAGAGGTACTAAGCCCTTGAAACAGAGACAAAGTGAAAGAAGCACCAATGGCCAAACCATCTATGAAATTATGTACAGCATCACTCAGTGTTACCATCCAAGCAATGGTCCCAATTTTGGACAGGGGACGCCCATGAAGACATTTGCATAAGCCACCTTGAGTGGCTTCTTCCTAGAAAAAAAATAACACAATAAAGCAATTACTTAAAACATTGAATAAAGATGCAAACAAATCACACTTCTGTCTTTAAATGAATTCCAAGCATAACATAAAGGACTACCGCATATGGAGACCAAATGCTCAGTCCAAAAAGCAAACAGCACAAGTAGCAGCAGCAAATGTTTCTGTTTCAACCAGTGAATGTGCAGGAGCCAATCACCCTTCAGACCAGAGGCATCTGAATGTCTCTCTGCAGCCTCTGTCAGATTAAGAGTGCATTGAGGCTCCTCACAGCCTTCTGTCACCTCTATTAAGCCTGTACAGTCAGAATGATCCAATCACAGTGACTGACAGCATCTGTGCTTCCTACCCAAAACACATCTGGACCAGATATCTACTGCCAGTACCTCATGCTCAAGGAGACACACTTAGCCACCACATGTGAATACAGGCACATATCCAGATACTTCATAAACTTTCTAGTTTTGGGCAATGATAGTCAAGTCCAGTTATCCACATTAGTTTCTAGAAAGTGCATGTTTAATAAAAACACCAGTGGGTAAATACCAACAGTGACTTGAAGGCTCTGAGCATGAAAACAACAGGCTAATATAAAACTGCAACATACACATACACACCAGGGATCTCATTAATTTCTCCCAGAAGTGGAAATAATTTATATATGTGGTGCCATGAAATCATGAAAAACTTGAAGTAGATAGAAGAAACTGTTAGCTGGGAGCACAGACTAACTTTCTCTAAAAATTCTGATTCTGATAAAATTTCTGTCAAACATATAGTTTAGTTACATAACACTTGCAAGCACCATAGTATTTCCCCTGTAAAAATCAAAGGATTTGCATCAAAGGCATTAACTAGTGCTTGCTGACTGAATACATTAGCAGTAATATATACATCTGTGTGCCCAAAGATATATTTCTAGACCTCTCCTCTCACAGGAGAAGAGTATAGGTAACACCTTTTCCTCCTTAGGAAAAGGCTACTCCAACAAATTTTCCTTGGTTATTAGAAAGAACATGGCAATATTGATTTTATCCTATCAAATACAAACACTACTAGGCAAGTGAATTTTGAATGTCACGGATTTATAATGATTAATACATTCTTACAAAATATTTCATGACTGAGCAGTAAGATCCATCTTATCACTTGCTCTTATCTGACATTGGAGCTGCCTTGGGACAAGACAAAATTTCAGGTCAGGGATTTCTGAGTGAGATGCCTATCACACTACTTGGAACTTGTAGCCTTCGCTGATAACGCCACAACTGCCATCAAACACACTTCCAGCTCCTATTCAGTGCATAGAAGTCCTGAAATGGTATTTTTATGATGTGAAAATAAGCTATGGTATTGCAAAAGATGAGAGTTTCCCTGCTGACTCAAATACATAAGTTTTAGATTTGCACTATGTTTGCCTTCAGTTTTGGAGGTTTTCCTCTCCATTTCATCTAACACAGGCAATGCCAATCCTATTTTTAGTATGATTTGTACCTGTACTAAAACTGTTTGAGATAGGAAGAACTCTGAATAATAGACCTCTCTATTAATCCACAAAGGCAACCTGAACATCACTTTAAGACAGAAACATTACAAAGCAAGCCACATAAAATACATATATTAGGTAACTGGAAGTAAAAAGAAATATGAGTATGAGAAAACTCAAATACAATTAGCAAAGTTCTTCCACGTATTCATCCAGCCCCCCGAGCTGAAGTTCTGTTCCCCTTTATTTTTTTTCTGTTTCCTGGTGACCATCCTTCAAGCTGCCTAAGAACCAACTGACACATTGTTTTGTAGATCCTCCCTGTTTCTGACAAAAGTACTTCTCTTTCTCAGGTGTATTTCTAGCTTCACTGAGGAAAGGGAGTTTGAGAAAATGCACAGATTTTAATTTTGAATAACTCATTCATTTTTCTACTTTAAAAAACAACAACATTCTTTTGGAAATAATTTAGACACAAACTCCAACAACAAAAGCAAGTATTTTCTGATAAAACTACACTGTTTCTCTCAGGGGACTATGTTTTGTGTATATTAGCAACTTCTATTATACATGAGAAAGAGAAGCAGTGGTGTTCTTTCTGTAAAGCCTTCTGTTACCAAAAACTTCTCACATCAAACAGCAAGCATCTCCAGAAAACAAATGGTTCTATGAAAAGAGGTTATTAGGATGAAAATTCCTAAAAGAGCAATGAGAACAGTAAGCAAATAATACAAATGTGCACAAATGTCACTTGTACATACTTGCTTATGTTTGTTTCCATCAAAGCACTTTTTTATTTTCTGTGGGAACCATGTATGCGCCTATGGTTTTCTGAGGGCTCTAGTGATGTAACTTAGCCATGGAACTAAGTAAAAGACCCATTTCTGGAACCAATTGCATAGCTGAGAATTCCACTAACAGTCCAAAGCATTGCTTATGTATGACAAACATAAAAATGTTATCTTGAGGGCTTTTTTGTTGAAATAAATAATTTACAAATATACGTGCTGAACTTCCTGTGTGTTTATGAAAAACATGAACACTGAGTGAGAAGACACTATTAAGAATTAGGTGCCAAACTGCTCAAGAATGGAACTGACTCTAGAAATGTGCTGAGGTTTGGGTTTTTTCAATCTATGTTTTTTAAGCAATTGCAATTAATTTGGGAGAACAGTATTGCTGCAGAAACAGCTGTAGTTCAAAAAACAGGCATTGATTTCTGTAAGGCATCTGTAATACATACACAACTATCTGCTGTTTACTGTATAGCTTTGAAGTATCAAGATTCTTGCCTGCAACCTATTTTAGATAATGCTTTAACTTCTTCTGTAAATTATGTAAGATGCAATGACATTACCTGTCTGGGTTTACATTCTGGCCTTTACCAGATTGTGTGTAAATGAACAGCTAATATATATTCTTAATGTTTAAGATAAGGCAAACTGCTGACAAATTCACCCCACAAATACATAGGATTTCAAAGCAAAAATGCCTGAACAAGACAAAAACAAGGCAATAGAACAATGTCTATGCTCGACTGTCCCCACTTTGTCATGATAGTTTAGCAGATATCACAGAAGAGATGCCAGGTAAAGAGCTCTGTAATACCCAGCAGGACTATCAGGTCCAACTTTTATTAATTATTGGTGCCGTTCTGTATTCCTCTCGAAGTACCCACAGGACCAAGAAGGACTCCTGACAGTGCCTCTAGGGCATAAAAGCCATCGTAAAGCTTTGTTATAAAACTCTAACTTTGTGCACTCCAGGATGCAGACATTTCAGCAATTTGTCTCAGAAACAAGTTCTCTGCAAAGTTACTGCTGTCAAGTCCTATGATTTTAATGCATAGTAGCTAAAACTTTTGGGTAAGCCCAGAAGAGGTTTCCAAGGTTGCAATTACTGCTGCAAATGAAACCTGAAGGTAGGTGATTAATTAAACATTTAGATTTACTCTGGCATTCAGTCTGTTCTGGCATTGTAAGAGACAATACAGCTGGATCCCTACAGCTGAAAACAGTCACCACCAGTTGGCACAATCGGACTTCAAACTCCCCCCTTAACGCCTTCATGATGATTTCTGGCTATGCTGTGTTTGCCCTTTCTAATAAGATTTAGATTAGAAGGACACATTAAAATTCTATTAGGTATGTGTGGGCTTTTACCAAATGGTGCCTTCGTAACTCCCAAATGCCTGTACAGTTGAATGCAGACCTACGCTCATGGCACTATCCTAGCTGCCCCAAAACCCCTAAGCCACCTTGGCTCTCTCCCATCCCCTGACTCTGAAGGCTACCTGGCCCCTTTGAAGATGCCTGGTGAAGAGTAATGATAGGGTTTTTTTGTTGCTACCTTTAAATATCCACAATGGGCTATCTGCCACCCAGACTTCCTAGCAGCCAGCCTTCGCTCCAGAGTGATTTTTATTCTGTTACTTTTAGGAGGGTTTAATACAACACATTCTCTTCCTGGCTTTAGAGAAAGAGCAAGGAAGAAAGAACGAAAAGCATGAACCTTCATAAGAAAATAAGTAGAGGAAAAGAACTTTTGTGAAATGTTAAGAAGTTCTTGAAGTCAAGACTGCACGTAAAAGGAGATTTGTGAGTATTCCACAAAACATCTTGGTGTGAATACAATACTTCCATATCACAAGCACTAAATCTAAACTAGTTGCTAGAAATAAATGCTATATAGTTACAATATATGGTATTATTTTGTTGTATTTATGTATGTGTAAGCAGATGGCTAGCTAAAATATAATAATAGGATAAGTCTAGATAAAAATTCTGGTAAACAGAGCAGAAAAAAAAGACCCGTAACACTGGAGACAACAGTCCCCATAGAGAGTGAAGAGTTATTTCGTTTGCTTTATAAATCTAAAAAACACAGTTTAGAAACACTCATAATACAAATTTCTCTCTTGGCACTCATGCAATTTTAATTATTAAGCATGTTTCTCCTAGTTTTCAAAATGCCCAGTATCCACCATACTCCACGACTATTCTACAGTAAGGACAAGTACAATTTGGTACATTAAACAGTGTGCAATGAATGCCCTGTGAGCCTGCAGGGTCAATGCAGAGCTCTCACATTCTCTCTCAGCTGTTAGGGCCTGTCTCTGGCTTCCTCTTCTGCTCCTCACTGCTCCCCACAATTTTGCTGGCTAAAGAACACAGGTGGCAAACCAAAAATATCTACTATTAAAAAATACGCCTTAGCCATCAGAGAACTGTTTCTACATGTTTTTTTGTTATTTTTAAGTAACAGTACTCCTATGCCTTGTACAGGGAAAAGAGCAAAACACACCAGCTCTCTCTTCCTGCTTCCATTTTCTTCTCAGACAGAAGGAAGTCATATTTGTAGTACAAAAACAAACACAGAAATATAGAGAACAAATCTGAAAGAGAGTAATGCTCACCCCAGGAGGAACAGCTTCTGTCTTAACATACTATCTCTGTAATTCCCACAGTATCCAAACATACTGGACTAGCCCAAGCACTGCTCATAATATTCTGCACAATAGCTATTGTATCAGTTGTCATCATGAATCATTGATTCAGAGGAATCAGGTTCTCACACAGCTTTACACAGTCAGGAACACAATATGGATCATGCAACACAAACACACTTATCACTCTTTAAGCAAAATAGTAACGACAATATTGAAATATTTATTAGCTATTTTTGATGGCTACAAGTTGAATGCATCATTCAGCTTTTATAGGCTGGCCCCCAAAACTCATATTTTTCAAGCAAGTTATAAGCTGTATATGTACAAAAAGTCGACTAAACTAGTAACATTCATATTAACTCTTTGCTCAGATATGCTTATAAAATTGGCAGGGATAAATAGACACATTTTTTCATACCTGCGCTGAGACCACACTGATGCTGTCAAAACCAAGATTTCCATTGCTCTCTATGACAGCTGAATTTGCATAGCATGTCCCCCCATTGCTGGATGATAGTGCCTTGGGTGGGTTAGTCTTATCCTGAGAATGATTCTGTTCACCATTTCCAGAGTCAGTATGGCCAGTCTAGGTGACAAAGAAGTAAGTAGCTAATTAAAATAAAATCAAAATAACAACATTAAGAAAATAAGAGATCAAAAAAGAAAAAGTGGGGGCATCATATTCATGCTGTCTTTCTTTCAGCACCAAGTACATGTTTAAATGGGCAGCAGTAAACATTTAAATGTTTAAATTAACTTCCTTAAATTAAGTTCCAAACTTATTCCTCACTTTTTAGTTATCAGAGTATGTCAGGGTTTTTCATTTTTGTACCATATATAGAACTTCCCAAGATGAACACCTGACCATAAGTGATTAACATTTGCTAGTTATTCCAGGCTGATCATCAAATACCGCTTATTAGTCTTTGTCAACTGCTCCCAAAAATAAAGGGAATTTATATATATATATATTTTTAATTATTATTTTTTTTTCTGCAGTTACTATAAAAGGACAGTTGATCTTCATAATCTTCAATATTAGCAACATTTTGGGAAGGGGGACCTTACGTGAGGTAAAAGTAGGAAGACAGGACAGTTTCTTTTGTAAGATGTGAACAGAGAATCAAAGATTTTGAGGGCCTACTCTGGGAGAAATTCTGCCTCACACATGTAAGCACACAGAAACAAACATTCTGCCATATGGGTAGAAAGTAGATGTGCAGCACAGATAACTGCAGCATCGCTAAAGCAGGTCTGTGTACACAGAGCTGAAGTTATTAAAGGTGAGATTCAGGCACTGTCAGCACTGTTACACTTTAACAGATGACTAAGAAGGTATATTTGTCACATTGATTTCTCCTTCCCAAAGGGGAGCTCCAGGGGCAGTCTCCATTCTCTCCAGCTCTTACATATTTCCACTTTCTTCTGATGCCTTTAGCTAGCACAGACTTTGCTGTTGAGAGCAACTACAGCACATGCCAGTGACAGGAGGCCACACTCACATCTGCACTCTCTTCCCAGCTCTGCCTATAGCTCCCTCAAAAAAGTGAAATTTCTTCCTCTACCTATATGTATTACATATATATATAAAACAGATATATTAGAACATGTGGTAAGGTTGAATTCCTTTGATAAAATAGTAAAAAACCCCACATTCTATGAAACTATCAAGTATCTCATAAAATGTTAACAGCTGTAACATTTCATTACCTGGTTATAGATCTTCAATATCACTTTAAGAATCCTTTCCACAAAGAAGAGAATATAGAATCCACCAAACACAGCAACTGCTTTCTCAACATAGTTATCTACTTTGGGGTCAAACCCAAATGCCTAACAGTGAATAAAAAGCAATGCAAATTAGTCTGTAATCTTAGCACATTTCCAGAAAAAACAAGCAAACACACACCCTGCACACACAGATACTCCTCTAAAATACAGGCTGTCTCTCTTCCAACCAGGAGTTTCCATGAGGCTGACATTATGAAAGATCCAGATCTGTTTTTCTATTATTATTTAGATTAAATGTTAATAGTATTTTAATTCAGCAGAACTTTACATGCAGTATATGTAGTAGTAAAGTGCAAGACAAGGAGAGTCTAACTTGTAGCCTATTAATGTTCCTTGGAAATGTATCCAACGCATTTCTCATTCTGCCTAGAAATAGGGGGCAAGAGGGCAGAACAGACCTTGGTCTTTTTCATGGCACAACCAGACATAACTCTTGATGACTCTGCTCACTCAGCCAGAAGGAGATGGTAGCTAATGGTGCTGAAGCCCACCACAATTCTCTGAAGATTGCAACCCTTACACAGAACCTCACTGCAGCATTTTTCTAAAATTAACACACTCTAGAAACCAGTATACAAACCAAGTAACAATTCCCCTTGCTTACCTCTGGAATGAGCTGGAAAATTGCATTAGAAAAGAGAGTACCAATGGCCAAGCCCACAAAGTAGGTTAAAACCTTGGGGAAATACGACTTCTTTAACAGTGGAGTTAAAATCAATCCCAGAAGTGATGCCAAGTTAATGATAGTCACAGCCAGGAACCCAAATCCCCAAACTGTGGATAAACAGGAAAAAATATAAAATATTTTAGTATAACACCCACATCAGGCTGTTTGTCATTTTTCTAACAGCTAAATTGGCATGGAATTGAGGAAAAAGAAACAACATGGTTCCTTGGTTGAAATTATACTTCACAAATATAAACACCTAAAATGCATAGATACTGAAGATGCATACCTGCAGAAAGGTAATCTCTGGAAGCTTGTCTGGGACTACCATATTAAAAATGGAAACTGTGCTGGTATAAGATCTGGGACAGCCTACCTGCTGCTAGTATAAATCAGTTCTCTCTACAGTTTGTGAAGAGTAAAAATTAAGGCTCAGACCAACAGTTGAAATAACTGTAACATAGACTTAAGACAAAACTTCATACTAGTCCCAGGGTTAGAACCAATTGTCGTTAACTCCTAAGGAACTCAAAGATAGAAAATCTGCTGTCTTTGCTGTGCTGTATCAAAATACCCTTCCTGAAATAATTAAATAGAGAAAATAAAGTCTATTTTAAGAAGAGGTTCTAGACTCAAAAAGATAGGCAAGTGATTTAGGTACACAATGGGAAAAATACATCATTGGAAGTGGCAAATGCAATAGGGTTCACCATAACAGAGGCTCCTTCACCATAAGCACAGTCCCAGGTTTTTAGAGTTCAGAGATGAGGACTTGCACAATGCCATCCCATAGCTGTTATGAAGTCTGAATTATAGGTGGTGTGAGGGTGTGAGTTCATAAGCATCATAAAATTGTGCCTTTATGCATGACTACTGTTTCTCCCAGCAACATCTCAAGTCCCTGTGAGTACAGAGAAAAGCTTTAAAGGTTGCACTGAAAGGCTACAACACTCTCTCAAGTGATGTCACAGAACCACAAAGTTATCCACTTAGCAGGTCTGCCTATAAAAATTAACCACAAATAATAACCAAGGCCAACACAATGCTGGCTTTATGAGAACAGTTTGGGATAATCCAGAAATTTGCATCATTCTAAGCTTTACAGTATGTATATAGAGGAGGTGCTAGAAATTCATTTCTGCATAGCAGAAACCAGCAGATCAGGTTATGATCTGCAGCCTAACTTTCCTGCAACGCAAGCGACGAACACGCTAAGCTGGATTCCTCACCTGTGAGTGGGATGGCTCTGCTTCATTTGCCAGAATTTTGCCACAGTATCACAATTTTTTATATGTAATGAATTTTATATTATGTTGGGTACAGAAATCATTAGAAACATTTAATGCTTTTGCAAAAGGTAAATCAATGCCAATTAGAACATTCAGTTGCCATTTTTGAGAAAGAGAAACAGAGAGAGAGAAAAACACACAACTAGATATGGTTAGGTTCACTAAGCTATACAGGAGACTAATTCCCATTAAAATAAATTACTACTAAGCTTGTAAATATATATTTGAAATCAAATCTGTTATAAACAAATTGACTTCCAATGCAACCATGAGTCACAAACCACTGTTTACAGTTTGGGATTATGGCAGAAGCACAAGTCTCTTTCAGTTCAGTTCAGTATACAGACAACTCCTACACATTATTCTGTGCAAAACATGCATCTTAAACTGAGTTAAGAAAATAAAACCCCAACTTAACAAATATGAAACACTTACTGTACTTGCCCAAATTACTTCATCAGACACAGGAAATTAGAACAAGCTACAGAAATTACAGTCAAAAGTCAGTAGTAATTACTTTTTACAACAAAAGACAAAGAGGATAAATTTATAAAATGTGTGTGTAGATCAGAACGGAGCCTAAACCCAAGCACAGAAAAGCAGGGTATTACCCAATTGTGAGATAAATTCTCACAATACTATATGCCTCACTAACAAAAGGTCTAACTTCCATGCTAGTACTCTTTTTCTCCGAGCAGCAGGACATACAGGACAGCAGGACATACAACATCTACTTAATTTGAAGTAGCTGTTATAAATGACAAAACAGTAAATAATTTGTATTTTTTATGTAATGGAAGATGTCTCATAATGCACTAAAGAACCTGTTCTCACAAGTAGGCCCATATTGTAAACCACTGGTATGCAGTACTCCCCTTTTGTTACATGAAAAACATAAAAGGAAAAGCCATCTTCCAGATGAAGAGATAGAGGGTGCCAGAAGATAGATGCTATTTTACTTCTAAAATTCTGCCCTAGACCTGGGTGGCCTGAAGAACTTGGAATATGTAAAATGTCGAATTTACATATTGATACTTTGTTTCTGATTTACTCACCCAAAGTGGAAGAATAAGAAAGAATTAAAATATGTGATTAAATAACCCCAGACAATGAAATAAAAAGTTAACCATTATCCATCCTAGGCATTCCATAGATCCAGCAATAAGCCTCAGTAGTATGAGGGCTAGTTTAAACTAATGAAATTTTTCAAGGAATGAAATAAATCTAAGATCTTTCTTACAGAATCCCAAGGAAGGTGATCCTGAGCCTTGTGGCAAGCTTTCATCTGAGTTCAGAAAGACCTGAAGTGTAATTGGAAAATAAAAACAAACCAACAAAAACAAACAAAAAAACCCAACAAACAACAACAACAAAAAACCAAAACGAACAACACAAATATTGGCCCATAATTACATCATTACAGGAACTGGTATTTCAAGAAAAATACACAAAGTGGGGGGAGGAAAGTAATAAAATTCCAAGACAACCAATGTTGCTGCATTATGGACTGTATTTCAGAATATTATGTAGGCACCGCTGTCTTTAAATCAATTTTATTCACCAGGACTCCATCCACACTATGCTTTTGATGAGTCCATGCATCTCAGAAAGCTGGCTGGGCTGACTTCACGTGACAGACTAGAGCATTCTGCTCACTGTGCTCCCCTCAGACTGGCAGCTCAGTCTAGCTTTTGCCAACTACCATTATTCTTTCTGTCTGTAGAACTGTAGCCTCAATAAAAAGACAGCCAAGATACCCAAAGACACAAGAAAACCAGTAACATGGCCGGAGTGCTAAAAAGATACCCTCCTTAGAACATCATTGCTGAGCAGTGTTCCTTATAAGAAGTGGTGACCACTGCTCTGGGCCTTCATGAGGCGAGCTCAGGCTCCTCCTTAGTCCTGTCCTGGGATGAAAAGGAAATCACGGTATGAACACCCTTCTGAAGAAGCCAAGCATAGAGCACAGAACCTGTCTGCCTAGGACAGATGGAATGTCTTTGGCCATTTCCAGCTATTTCATGCATCTCCCTATGATCTTTCAGATAAGCAAGAAAGGGAAGGACATGAGTGTGCCCTAAGGTCAGCTAGGTCCTATATGAGTTCTCCAAACCCCAAGGCAAAACACATGCTGTGTGCTGCCTTTTAATTTCTACTCTGCTTCGGCAATACTTTTATTATTATTATTACAAGTAGCTGTTCTGTAAAGCTTATTGTACTAATTTCTTCTGTATGTCTTATCCATTTGTATTTTGGAAGACAAAATATTCTCAAGTGTGTGAGAGTCCCTGAGCAGAAAATTCACATAAGCACAGCTGGAAACATGCATAGGGAATTTTGTTTCATGGGCAGTAATTGAAACCAGCTAATCTAAATGCTGCCACAATACAGAATCATTGGGTGCAGATGTGCATAGATCACCTGCGTTTGGCAGTGGGCCTTTCTGTGAACCTCCCTTCAAAATAGGTATCACTACCTCGTGCACTTGTGGTTTTAAAATACCCTAACTGTGGGACCAGCAGATTTATTGCACTGCAGCCAAGGGAAGGACAGAAGAAGGTTACTCTGCTTATCTAGCCAGTGGACGTTGCTTCTGAGCTGGCAGGGTTAAAGAAAAACAACAGGGATGGTCTAGATTAGCTACAGGTCAAGCTTTCCATGCACAATCTACTTAAACAGCCCCAACAAGAAAAAGATAAGGACCAATCCTCCGGTGCAGATACTATGGACTGCTTGACTGTATGTGCCCTCCTAACAGCATAAGCAACCTAGAACTACCAAGGTAAATTGATGCCATGGTTTCAGTGATTCATCAAACATAACTCTAATTATTCACTGACACAGCTAAGTTTTTGGAATTAGCTATAATTCTTAATAAATTTCATCACTTAATCAGAATGTTCTTAATACTAGTATTTCAAAAGTTATAAAAAAACCTGCCTGCTCATGAAGGGGGGGCTGGAACTAGATGATCTTTAAGGTACCTTCCAACTCAAACCATTCTATGATTCTATGATCTCTGCTCACAAATACTCACATTAGGCATCTGCTCATCCAGCATCCTAACTTTAAACTTTAATTCAGCTGACTCTCTTGGAAAAATACATTTAGTTGGAATCCTCAGCCAAACAAAGAGGTCATTGCATATTTGATCCATGTAAGTGCAAAAACTGACTTCATTAACCAGCTGCATCTTCCCTGTCCTACATTTTTTACTGCACTGTACGATTCTCTGCACAATACAGAGATAATAGTGAGAAAAACAGGAGGAAGGAAGATTAAGGCTACTCAGCCATGTGATGATGCTGCATATGGAGGGGCAGCACAGATTATGACAAGGAAGCAGGAGTTGGAGTTTGGAAAGAATATTTTTCCTCAGTAAAACAATCACTTGCTCCCCTGATGTCATGACTCCCACCTGCAAATAATTCCACTCACATGTAGTCCCCTAATAATTTTACCTTGAGTTGTCTCAAAACATGCTCATCACATTAAATCTGATCTCCCACTGTAAGTCACCTTCACAAACTTCCCAAACACCTTTCCTATTAACCAGCTACTAGTTAGTCCTTAATATTCCAAGGCACAAACAATTATCCAAATAATTGGTCAGAAAAACTATCTTTAATGGGGAAATTATCCCATAACTAGCTACTCCATTCTTTCACCTTTCTCTAAAACATTTTAATAGATCCCTGTCAAGAGATACGATATTTGTTTAAATAGTCTACTGGAACAGTATTTTAATTTTCTCTTCCCACTTTACAACTATAGCCTCCTAAGCAAAACATTCCTGTTATACATCGATAAATGCTTACTATTCCTCTAAGAAAACTTCACTACAGCTGTGGTATTAATGCAATTAATATTAACCAACCTTGTAAAGAATGTGGTTTAGATGTACCCGCAAGGTCTTCCTGGTGATCACATGGGTGAAAAATTAGCTGTTGCAAAACAGCAGGACATATTGTAGAGAAGTCTGAATTTGATATGTAACTGTTGTTTGGTATCCCATGCAAAGAAAAAATTTCCTCACCAGTCAAGCACTGAAACAACAAAGGATTTTGTCAACTTAATACATTAATGCAAAAAAAGAAGCCATACACTGAGAAAACAAATAATTGCAATATGAAAATAATGTAATGCATTTTCAAGAAAATGTACACAGTGTTTTGCATGCTGTGTATGAAAACATTGACTATTGTGATGTAAAAGTAACTCAAAGTATTTTAAGTAAAATAAATCGTAAACGAACAAAACATGTTTTAAATACATTTGCAAATCTTATGCTCTATGATACAGGACAGTTAAGCCTTACAATGTATTTGGAAAAATAGCTTCAAAGCAATTAAAATCTCATGCAATTACAAAATAATTAAACTTAAGAGCAGTCTAGATACAGTTAAAATCTCAGTGACAGAAAATTACTGGTAATTCAATAACTGCCTATTCATCTAAGTGATCACTTCTACTTTACAACAATGCTTATTTGTCTCCCCAAATAAGCTGTTTAAAAATGATCTAATTGTTAGCAGTACTCCAACTTTTTAATTCTTTTCAAAGTAATAATTGTTAGCAGCAAACATTGTTTCATAAAACCATCCCATACACCAACAAGAAGTACTTGTATATCGGATCTTCGCTTTGACTTCAGCTCATGACATAAAAGTATCAAGAGGTCACGGATAAATGTACTTAACAGTGCTAAACCAAGCCAGGGCTTGTTGCTCTGTTCATTATTTCCAACCACAAGATAAAAGACAAACCACAAAACACCTCAAAATATACATATCATGGGTGTAAATTGGAGCATAGGAAGTTCAAGGTGAATATCCGAAAAATTTTTTTTACTGTGAGAGTGACAGAGCACTGGAACAGACTGCCCAGGGAGGTTGTGGAGTCTCCCTCACTGGAGGCATTCAAAACCCACCTGGATGAGTTCCTGTGTGATGTACTCTAGGTGACCCTGCTCTGGCAGGGGGGTTGGACTAGATGATCTCTCGAGGTCCCTTCCAGCCCCTAAGATTCTATGATTCTATGATTCTATGATATTTGTATATACTTGTATATATTTTCTTTTATCATTGGTGTTTAATTAAAGCCGCCTAGTTTAGTCTTCAATCCAGAGAGTCTCTCATTCTCTCTCTCCTTCCCTGCTTGGGTGGGAGAGGAAGGGGATCGAGAGCATTGTTGTCAATCTGAGTCAAACAGTGACAGGCTTACTGCCTTACAACAAACACAGGATCACAGAATTACAGAATTGCCACGGTTGGAAAAGACCTCTAAGATCACTGTGTTCAACAGTCAACACCCACCGCCCACCCCAGCGCCCCCCCAAAATAAAAAAACCTACTAGAACATGTCCTGAAGTTCCTCATCTACACAGTTCTTAAATACCTCCAGGGATGGTGACTCCACCACCTCCCTGAGCAGCCTGTTCCAGTGCCTGACTACTCTTTCAGCATATATGTTCTTCCTAACATCTAGCATAAACCTCCCCTGTCGTAATTTCAGACCATTTCTTCTAGTCCTGTTGTTATTCACTTGAGAGAAGAGGACGACATCCATGTCCCTACCACTTCCTTTCATGTAGTTGTAGAGAGCAATGAGGTCTCCCCTCAGTCACCTGTTCAAACTAAAACTAAACAATCCCAATTCCCTCAGCTTTCTTCTCTAGCCCCTCCACCAGCTTGGTTGCCCTTCTCTGAACTCACTCCGGCACCTCAATGTCCTTCTTGTAGTGAGGGGTCCAGAACTGAACACAGTATTTGAGATGTAGCCTCACTAGTGCCAAGTACAGGGGCAAGATCACCTCCCTAACACACACCAGGGTTGATTCCCAAGACTGAAACAAAAGTCAAACACTTCTACGTGAGGCAACAGGTTAAGAGCATAACTCTTCCTGTAGCAAATCTCAGCATGTTTGCAAAAGTAGAGCACCAGAAGCCTTAACAAATTTTTTTTAATGGTCACTGCCTGCTCTTTTCAGTTTTGCTAGCCTTTAGATTCCACAGCACTTCTCCAATAATTCAAGACTATTATTTAAAAAGCAGGGTTGGTTTTTTTTTAGACACACACCAAAGCAACTGCAAGCTGTTCACTCTATCAGAGCTGTTTTCACTTCTGTCCATAAATATTTTTCTAATACTGTCCAAAAGGTGAAAGATATGCACACATCATTTGAATGTGACTCTGAAGCTTGGAGGAAAAGAACATGCAGGCCAATTCAAGTGGCTTCAGCTAAATTACATCCAAGATGTTTCCATCCCTCCTGTTTAATGATCCAGTCTAGCAAAGCACTTAAATACGTGCTTGTACTTAAATGTAAGTATAAATTTTGTTAAGGCCACAATACCTTCAATACTCAAATAAATGCAAGCAATGTGCATATACCTTCATCTTTTAATGTCTATGCGAATGTCAAAGTACCACACATAAAAAAAAATATAGCTTGGAAATGGAAAATGTTTCTTTTGTTTTAAAGCATGTTGTTCCATTTAATTTCAATGGAAGTGGTGCACAGAGAAATCATCAATGAAGATTCAGTCTTTAACAGCCCAAATATATGAACTCCTGGAAGCTTTATGAACTGGTTATGTCTCTTACCATTTTACTGTTGCATTATGGAATAATGCAAAACACTTGGCAAATATGTCCAGTATGAAACAAAGAGAGGACAGTAATGGTTTACAGGAATAGTTCCCATATGGTGCTTCTTGTATTACTGGCTCATAGAGCAACTTCCAGAAGTCTACAGTGAAAAGCCCTTAGAAAAACAAGCCAGTAAGAGCTGAGAATTTGTAACATAACTATGTCTAAGATAAATTATCTATAATTATCTAATTCCTAGAAATACAGAATGGACTACTAGTATTTTAAAATACTAATATATCTATGCTATTAGTTCACAAAAATCCAAACCATGTTGAAGATAGAAAAACAGATTATGGAGAGCAAATAAATCAGACACAGCATGAATTACTACACTTGATACTTGTAACTTTGGCTACATACAAACAAATGGTTGAGAAACACCATCAGAGAAGAGCTCTATGTGAATGTGAGAAACAGCATTGTATTTAATTACTATTATTATTATTTTGATCAGGGACAAGCCCAGGGGATAATGATTCCTATAAATGATTAGTCACCACATTCTCTCACTAAACTCCTAAATACATCCAAGAGCTAAAAAGCAAGCCTGAATGAGTTCACTGGCACCATTAAAAGATTTAATTAAATGATTAAATCTATTTGAAGCCTTGAATTGGAGCAATTCATGTTTGCCCACTGCAAAACTCTGCCTTTGTCTTTGGAGGATAAATACATTAAGACACCCACATTGCTATAAGAACATAAGCTATTTATTTCACAAGACTGATGGATGGTCTCTACAGAAAGGAAATTCAGCCTCATGGAACAGAAGACTGAGTATGACGTCCTGGCTCACCAAGTCTACCTCTGTGTCTGCCCCCTGCTATTCAATAAGCCTTGTCATGGCAATTAGGTGAGGGGAGTGGCTGGAATGTGACTGTCACCCAGTGATCAATAAGCAACTGCAAAAAATACATTACAGAACTGATCATGTCCTGAAACTGTTAAAAAATTCATTTTTACATGCTTTCATCAAAATTTTGGAGGACTTAAATCAGTAAAATTCACACAAAGTACTCAGACTTTACAAAAATAGACCATCAATGGGGTTATTCAAACAGATGTTTACTTCTCTTCTGGTAAGGCTCTGCCAAAAATGATTGACCAATATGAAATTATTTTTTTTCAAGAGCCCAGCTACCTAGAATCTCTTTACACCAGTATCTTTATAAACGAGAAGTGGATGCCAGTTCACCACAGCCTTTGAAGAAAAGGAAGGGATTATTGCTCAGACAAAAATAATGCCGAAAGGACCTTTAAAAAAAAATGCTACAGTATCAACCATCTCGTAAATGCTTCACCCTTCTCATCTTCTGCCATGTTGTTACATTTGCTCTTCGTTTTATCTGTAGCATTCCACATGTGAAGTACTAAGATACCCACCAGCAACCTGGACTACATTTTCTAGATGTGTCCAGATTAAATACCAGCTTAGCCCACACCTGGGTTGAGCAGAGGAGGTCACACAATAGCAACAGCAAAAAAAGAATGCAGTGAATACCCATCTGATCAGCATTTTTTCCCTTCTTTTTCACTTAGCCTGCACCTGGATAAGGCAAAATAGAGACATATGACAATGTTTTCCTCAACTTAATTTTAACAAATTAAAACACCTAACATTGATGTGGTGGCATCTTTTTATCACTCAGCACAGTAAGAAATAGATGCTAGGATACAACCTTTCCTTCAATAAGGAGCACTCCATGAGAAAGAGTCAAACCAATGAAGCTGCTTAAATGTACTCACATACTCTAGGGATTTCACTTACTCCCTAACATGTTAAAGGCAGCTGTTCATGCTGGGAGCTGAACACTGTCCATGACTGCTGAAATTTGATTATGATTTTGGAGAAATAAGACACATAAGAGTGTGGAACAACTAAGCCTATTTATCTCATTGATCGAGCAACATCAGATTATGGTGTTGGATCAAAACCATAAGCCACACTCTGTCAGACCATTCCCTCTTTCAAAAAGCAAAAGTTGTAACTAGTGAAGCACTACCAAAAAGACAAAACAAAACAAACAAAAAACAAACAAACAAACACCACACAAAACCCAAACCAACCCAAAATCAAAGCAGGTGCTAGCCTGGTTCTAGTCTATCTGAAAAATTAAAGTTACTGGGTTTTGACCCATCCTGAGGTGAAAATTTATTAAATCAGATAATGAGTATTAATATAAGATTTTAACCTCATTTTGTCCAAATGTTTAAAAATGAAAATGCCTTATATTGATACAGAGTATTCAGGCATAACATCTAGACTGTCATAAATATAGATTTAGAAAAGTTAAGTAAGGAAATCGGAACATGATTTTAGCACCTACAGATTACATCAAATCACAAAATAAAGCTGAAGTTAACAAGCTTTCTTTCCAATGCCCATTTACCTTCCAAGTATTTTTGGATCAAAACTTTTGAGCACGTAATTTAATCCTTCAGCACACACATGTATGGCTATTGTACTTCAATGAACCCAACGACAGAAGATCAAGTATAGTTTAATGTTTTTACAACATATCTTGCTAATAATGCAAAATAGAGTGAGTAAACATACCATCATCTATTACACTGAAATTGCTAATTGTGTCCCTATTAGTAGGACTAAAATGTGTCGGAATTCCACATTAATATGTGAAAAAACTGCACTGACCAATATTTGAGTTTGCTCAGTTACTACTTATTTCTCTGAAAGGAAGTCTTAGCTTATACATTAAGAAAATATAATGGAAGAAAATTTGAAGAGCAAATAAATTTCAGATAGAAAATAAAGAGAATTATAAAAGTGCATGATGAAATAAGATAGCAAAACTATAAGGAACTGGAGACAGTTCAATCAAAAATTCCAAAACCGTACTCAAATTTATTTTCTCTTTTGTCTTTTACAGGAAAAAAATAGCATATTCATGGACATCATAGGACATAAGTTACCCTAAAAGCCTACAAAACTACACATTCAAATACCATCATCATCAAATTATTTTTTTTTTTTTTCTTGTCTTTTTAAGTCTACCTGGAATCAAAGGAAAACAGAAGTCAAGCATTCATTTTCTGGCTGACATATCTATACTCTTTAAGAATACGAATCAGCTTCTGGTGCATAATCTCTTATGAGATTAATGGGCTTACCAGAATGGTTATGAATAGAACATTAAAACTAAACACTAATACTGGGATAAAACTAACAGAGAGTGTTCCTTCCTGACAGTTTTTGGAAGTGCTGTATCACCTATTCATTACAGATGAGCTCTCCACTAAAAATGACTTCATGCTCGGATAACAGACTCTCTGATAGAGCAGGGGTGTGTTATCTTGATTGGAAGAAAGGTCTGGGAGTCACCCCACTAGCTCTGGACACTGAAGTTAAGAACTGAAAGTTTAAGATAAACCTTGCTTCCTTCCACAGTTAGGTATTTATGCAGCCTGAACAGGATTCAGCCTGAGAAAGACTTGAATCACTCTTCAATTCACTTTCCTCTGTGGAGAATCAGTAATAGCCCAGGCCTCTGGTGCCTTCCAACACAGAAAGTTAGATTAGGCCTCTTTATGTCTTGTGTCATAACCAGCTGGTAAATATGCTAAATTATCGACTTGTAAGTACAAAGAATCACAGTGTTTGAAAATGGTCATGTATGGTTTACCTTGTATGAAATGTATGCATCTGCAAACACCACCTGCCCAAACTCATTGACATAACTCACATCTATGAGGGACCAAAAGCCAGGAAGCAAAATGCACTTCCTTAATTGGTACCAGCTGATGGAGCAGCTGCAAGGCCACGTTTAAGAAAAAATACAACCCAGAAAAAAATAAGCATTTTAGTGAGGTCCCCTAGATATTAAAAATGGACACAACTAGAACAGACCTGTAAAAAATCTCAGTTACACTTCAAATTACTTATGAGGAACATGCACTTACAGTAATGGGAAGAGCATTCCTTTTTTTTTTCCCTCTGTAGCCCGTGCCAAAGCCTGTGTACGAGGACTACGTGCTTCTGCAGAGGGAAAACCTAAAGGACTGAAGAATCTACTCATTTCTATGCCCTTCTAAAGAAAGCTCCTTTTCATAGCCATATTCAACACTGCAAACTTGTATTTAGCATGTGTGTCTGGGTATGTTTATGGTTTTAATACACTGTGTTGGAACAGTGTTCAATTTGTGAGATGTGAAAGCAGTGACTCTGGCAAATATCACCACGCTCATACTGAATATTACATTGTTCTCAGTGGCATTAACTCCCAGTTAAACCTCTGGTAATGGTAAAGACATCAGAATTACACTCTAAAACCAAGGGAACTTATCCAAGGTTTGTTTCCTTCACAGAACAAGCAACAGAACTACTACTACAAAAGTTAGGAAAAAAATAAATCTGGAAGTTCCCAGAACCATGCCTCTTCTGTTTCTCAGGGAGCTGAACCAAACCAAAGCAAAACATGTGCCTGATTCCTGAGCATAGGAAAATCACCACCAGCCTCAAAATTTCCCCTGAAGTCTGGTCCACTTAAGTCCAGGTCACTAAAGAAATATGAAATTGCTAAGGCTTTAAAATGAGGTCTGAGTTTTGTATGAAGAAACTAAACAGAATAAATTATTTTTAGGAAAGGTGGTATTCCCATGATATTTAGTCAATAATTAAACATCATCCGAACCAGCATTTAGTAGATGCATTGAAGGGTGCACACTTGGCAACCAGATTAAAGATGTGAACGTTTCTGTAGAAGGTTCTTTACACAAGCTAGATGTGCCTCTCGGCAACTTCGTGTTTCCACAGGACAACTGCACTGCAACAAGTCCTGAAGATTTACAGCTCTTGCAGGGCAACACCGGCTGATTCTCATTCTTTTTGCTGTTTACTCAGGATGCTATTGACTCGGGAGAAGTGCCAGTTTAAGAGCTGAGCAACGAAAAAAGCAGAGCTGATCCCACGGCCGGTCCCGCCCCGCAGCAGCTCCCCGAGGGACGGCGGCTTCTCCCCCACCCCGGGCCGCTCTCCCCACGGACCGGCACCTCTGCCCGGAACCCTGGCCCAGAGCCCCAGGAGAGCTGTGCTTCCCCCCTCCCCACTCCAACGTGAGGAACCACGACGGCGAGACGCACCGAACCGCGGAGCTGCGCGCCCAGCTCGGCGCTCTCCTCCCTGGACGTGCGTGTCCAGCCCAGCCCTCAGGGCCCCCCGCGGTACCTGGTTGTGGTGCAGGTGGGTGAGCGGCAGCACCGCGCCCAGGGCCGGCCC
>NW_009954196.1:793273-832950 GCF_000747805.2 Chaetura pelagica | reverse complement strand
CCCCCGGGCCCGCCGCGTGTCCCCCCTGTGTCGCGACAGGTCCCCCACACGGGGCTGCCCGGGCAAAGCTGCGACCGAAGTCCCCGTTGGTGCCAGCCCTGTCCCAGGGGCAAAGGGTCACAGAACCAGCAGGCGCATCCAGGGAGGCACACGGGTCTCTCCTGAGCTGCCCAGGTGCGCGCTGCTCCCCTCTGGCTGTGCAAGGACAGACCCCGGGGAGCACCTTCCCCGGGCGGGACCCCGCAGCGCCAGGCAGGACGAGGCCACGGCCCGGGCCGCACGGGCAGGGACGGCCCCGCACACAGCACAGCAGCAGCGTCCCGGCAGCCCGGGCACCCGGACCTTGGAATGAGCCCCGCAGACCCCTCCCTGCCCCCCCCAGGCCGAGCCAGATTTGCGCCCAGTCCCCCTTGTACCGAAAAAGCGCGTTATTTCATGCATCCTTTTTAACAAAGAAAAGTTGTGAGCCGTCACGGGTTAATTCCTTGGGACGGTCACACAAGGGGTTGATAAAAAAATCCTCAGCCACGTAGCTGAAGCTCTGGCTCAGGAGAGACTTGTACTATTAACAAGTTTTATTTATTAACAAGTTTTAATTAATTAATACTAATTGACTTTAAATTAAATTTTAATTAACACATTTTTATTAATAGTTACTAAAACTTGTCACTAATTAACAGTTATTCTGTAACTGCCCATTACAAAATTTCTTATGTATCTCTATACTGGACAGACACAGCACATTTTTAATGAGGTGTACTTATTTTAAGTGTTCTTATTTAGGCCTCTGTGGTGCCGTGATGAATTACACGAGCTGAGACACTTTCCCGAATCCAGATTTTCTGAAACCATAACTTTGCACTGTGTGTGCCAGGCAGCCTGAGGAACAGCACTGTGAAGGAGGCACGGTTACAGACACTTCACAAGCAGTGATAGTTTGGATAAATTCTTCTTGAATAACTTCCACACCACAAAGCACAAAGCATCTAGCAGAAAATAAATGCCAGCAGCATAACCCAGTACTGGAGGGGAGTGGGGAATTCTAGAGAGAGCTACAATCATATGAATTCTACTATTGGAAAGCTAAATGTTAATCTTTCCGAATTAGAGCTTGAATAGGTAAAATACCTTCCTCATATTCCCTTCATACTTGGTTGGTGACAGCTGACAGAGCCCCAGCACAATGGAGCTGCACATTGCTCCAAGTGAGTTTCCATCTGCATTGGTTACACCACCAGCTGTGGCTGAAGATGCTTCACCCTACCTCACCTCTGCATTTATGCACACATTTTGTGTCTCTTCCAGAGAAAGCAACACAAGGTTTCTTTTGCTGCCATGGGAATCACAACATTCTTAAGCCAACAACAGTAACAGAACTGGCACCTCCTATAGTTTCTTCTTCAGTGTGTCTATTTCTGAACACAGGTCTATTAACAGATTATTATTGAAGGCATTCTGAAATTTAAAGAAATCTATTTTTGAGAAGTGCCTTAGGACTGGTAGATGAATTGGAAACAATTGCAAACTGGTTAAAACAGGTACATCAAAACAGGTTGCTCACTGAATCAGAAAGATTGGTCAGTGCTCTGTTGTGCAGGGCCAAGGGGGTTAATCTCACCATGGGTTAATACTTCCTATTATCATTAACAGAAAAATGATTATTTAAATTAGTGTAATTAAAAAGCCTCATATTTTCATTAGTTCTTAGGCCTGTATTTGCATAATGCTGAAAAGTTCAAGGAATTCCTAGATAATTCCATTAAGAATTATTCTCGGTTGCCAGCCCTCTGCAGAATGAAAATCCTGCTGTATTTCAGAAACAGCCAAATTTTTTCCCCAAGGAGTGGTGCATTCATACTGCCCTAGTTTGAAAGAAAAAAAAAATTTCTAACAGTGTTACCAAAAAAAGGCCTCAAGAGCTAGAAGAGCACACTAACAATAAGACCACAGGTCATCTACCTTTCAGACTGTACATACAGCACTTGAAGGACTACTCCAGATTATTTTTTTTTGTTTTTTGTACATTCTTGATACACAGACCCAATCAGAAAGTCTGATCTTTGTTCTTACCAAGTCTGATAAAGCTTAGCCAAATACAAACAAAGCCAAATTCTCATTCCCAAACTGAAAGAACAATCTGTTTGTACACTGTAAACCAAGTATTTCCCAACAGTACTTCATGGTCCTGATTCACTATTGGGTTTTTTTCCTGCTTTTCATACACCTGTGCAATGTTACGGTCACATTTAAACTACAACAAGGTGCCAGCACACCAGATGGTGACTGGCAGTGGGCAAGATGACACACAATCAGCTTCTCCAATCTTCTAAAGGGCCAAATCTCTTCTCTGAATTGGGTTTCTCGTAAGAAATTCAGTGAAGCTGTAGCTAATCACATCAAAGCTGGCATGATCTGTAATCGTGTTATTTACTTATCTCAAAGCCAGAAGAACCCTCTCTGTGTATTGTCATTCAAACAAACTGAAACAAACCTACATGAAAACAGCAACCATATTATAACTATAATTGACAGGTAAAATAGACACACCCAACCTTTTATTAACATTTGCACCATTTTTCTCTCAGGTCTTAGTTGGATTAACTATGTAAGTAGGATAACAAAATTACATCCTGTAACTAAATGCCCTTGAATGAAATAACATATAGCAATAGGTACTTCCAGGGGAAGTATCTAAGTAGGTATCTAAAAATATTGGACTCATGTATTTTGCTAAGTAATTCTCTCCACTGTAGTAAGCCAATTCTCAGCAGTTCTATTTGTTCATTTTTAACTTGGTCAGGCCGACACAAACACTCACAGCCACTGTATTTTAACTTCCAGGGCCTCAGAGCCAAAAAAAATTACAGATTAATCGCACAGTAAGATTAAAAAATTACAGATTAATAGCACAGTAAGATAAATACTCAGTTTTCAATATTGCCAGCTCAGGAATCTTGCATTTCTTAATTCTGTGCTCTTACAGATACTTGAAAGGGAATTCAGGGATTAGTGCTATAGAAATACAAGCAAAGGGTACTGTGAAGCCTGAAAACATGAGAAGTCACATTTAAAACATAGTGTTTGGCTTAAAAAAATCTTAGGATAAAAAAAGACTAAATCTCATCAATTTGCAGATCTTTCCTAATTCCTGAAAGGTTTGGTTTGGTTCACTGAATAGCACTAAAAATGTACCCTTATATAAATAACACAGTAGAAAAGTTTCTGAAGTTACAGAATTAAAGGAATCTTTCCTTCAGTGCACATTGGCTAAAATTCTTCATATTGATACAGTAAGACATACAAAGGTAAAAGTGGAATCTCAAAAGTTCTTAAAAAAAGAGTTTAAGCCTGTAATTTTAATAGTTTAATAGTGAATTACAAGTGCTAGGAGCATGGTATGGACTTCAAAGTATGAGACAGGTAACAGCATTGATATGGTAAATCAATCATAACTTGCTTCTTTTCTGAGGCTGCACTATAGGTACCATTTTTGTGTTGTTTATTATTCTGAGAAGCTTGGCTTACGCAAAAGGTTAACATTATGCAATTGATTTCACCCAGCAAGAGGTATTACTTGTTCTACAACCCTCCACTAACCAGTTCATTAGCTTGCTGTCTCTGTGAAACTGTAAAATACCATTTCTGATAACAAATGGGATCCATTTGCTCCTTAGGACTAAATATTGTTTAAGCAAACATCTTTAAATAAGAACTCTATAATAAAATAATCAGATTAAAATCTTCACTGCTTACATTTTCAAGTACTAATACATAGAGATATTTAAGGCTTTTCTACCACAACAAGAGTTCTCCTTAATGGAGATATGCAGATGAAATTATATTTACTGTTAATTATAAAACTAAGCTTAACAAAATTCCAATGACTCTTTAGAAATACTATCTGTCCCCACCTTGTTCATATAGGGTCAAGACTACTTACTTCATATTTCTGGTGTGAAAGCTTAAAAGTTGTTTTGAATCTAAAGTTTTGGCCATCTCTATGTTTTCAGCTGCTAAACAGGCATCTAATTTAGAAATCAAGTAGCTGTTGAGCTACAGTTTTGGTTGGTGCGAAGTGAGTTAGTGCCTGAAGAGCTGAGCCAGCCTATAGTAGCTGTGGGTCATGACTCAAAGTACCCTGGGTTGGTGCACAGAGAGATAGGAAATAATAAACTTCCTTAAAAGAGAACAGTATTCACCATAAAGATGAGTACTGCTCACACTGCCTAGCATTGCTCAAATAATCTTTACCACTAAAGTCATCTTTTGGGAAAAATACAGGCTTCTTGCAATTTTAGGAAGAAAAAAGTTTTTTTAAAAAAAGCAGAAAGAGACTGCACATTCTAATGAGTTAAACCTTATTTTGTAAGAAAAGAGAGGTTCGGAAGTTTGGAGTTCTTTTTCAAGGTAGCCTTACTTCGAACCATAGCATTATAAAAAATAATTTTAACATTTACAAATTCAAAGTGGAACATTTCAGCTATTCTCCCCAAGTCTTGCAAGCACACTTTGAAATTTGTATTTTATATTTTTCTAAAATTAGATTAAACCCAACCTCAAAGTCTCAAAATCATTGGTGAAACAATTCATGTTTTGTAGGAATATGCCTAGTAATGACCTCTTACCTGGTGATGACCTTTAAATGCACCAAAGGATGCCAGGAGTCAGTACATGACTGAAAGCTACAAGCCCTGATTATATTGACATATCTGCATTGAATTGTATGCACCTAAAGAACAAGGGTTACCACAGAATAAAGAAGGACCGGTCATGTGTCAATATTAGTATGGTGAGATAAGCAGAGTAGTGTCAGCAGGATGTCTGAGACACAACATGCTGGCGTTGTATTTTACAGGCAGGATTCTGCAGGGATCAAGATGAACCCTCTGAGAGAGCAATGATAAACCAGCTGCAAGAGTAGCTTATGTTTTTCCCTCACAATCCAGCAGGGTCAAAAAGTAAGTAGAGCTGTTCTGGATCCTTTTCTAGATCAGTGGCCCTCAATACATCAGTGCCTTCATCTGTTTCTTGGAAATGCAGCTGCTATATGTGCTTGTATAAGCAAATTCTTTCTGAAAACACGAAAACGCAGCTCTGAGTTTGCGAATCATATCAGTATACTTAGCACATCCCCAAAATAGGTGATGTATAGGCCCCAGGGCTTGGCAAATGTGCCTTGAACCAAACTTAAATTTTTAACAACTACTAATATGAGAGAAGGGGGGAAAAGGTGCTATAATGTAGAAGACATCTTACTTCAGAAGAAAACCACAGTTGCAGCCAACACTTTTCCTAGTTTGGGATGCAATGTTTTATCATACAGAATCAGGACCTTCAGTCACTTCTCTTCTACACACTTAGCACTGAAATTTTAGAAGTTTCAATTAACAGACAGTATTCCAAGCTTGCATGAATTCTTAAATGCTGTCACCATGCCAAGTTTAAATTCAGGATGTACTTAAAACTGTGGTGCTTTCATCTATTAAAACAATATCCCCCAAAATACAAGTTTTACATTTGAGACATAGCTTTCAAATATTAGTACAGTCAGTTGGAGGATATTACTTGAACACAGAAAGCATCTCAGTTTTAACTCCATCCTGAATGTATTTTGCATCTATCTGTAGTCATCTGCAAGTAACAAAGCTTGCTAACCTAATTTCAAAGATATTTTGTATCATTCTGTTGCAGCTGCATTATCACAAAGGAATACCAGAGGTACAAGGAGTTTGTAACAGCTTGTGAACTCTTTATGCTTTTCTTTATTCTTACAAATATTTTAGGCCATATTAATATCCAGATTCTGCTTGGCATGATAACAGGTTTTGTTTAAAAGTGTTAGAAAATAGGTTTTCTAAAACTCTCACAACTTACAGTTCCACTGTAGAACACAGCTACAGGATGCCTTTGAGGCTAGATAACAACAGGATTGAATATTCATATTGATAATCAAAACATTCAGGTACATCAGACAGACCTGTCTAAAATGAAGGAGAAAAGGGTACGAACACTTACATATAGGTATAGGGTTTATGTATGTGTTTGCTAACAGACAACCTGCCCAAGTTTGGATTTCATAACACCAGGGTGAAGCTTCTGAACCATATGCAGAAGAAGGACACTATCAACTGAAGGCAGTTCTTATTTCAACTTGAAGTTATTAAAATCTAAAGCATTACTTGTAGGAGTTATTATGGACTTGGTTCACACAACAGTTGCATCCATTTCCATGCTTATTTCACTAAATATGAGTGTGTATAAACACAAACAAGAGAGTTGTTTAGAATATTCCATTACCATGCACTTGCTACTAAAGTATATGCAGCCAGAGGTACAAGAACACCCAGCACTTGAAACCTAGTGTCTGAAGTATCTAATAAAGAAATAAGGAGATTATATTCAATGTTACTGTAAATAGAATTAGCAAATTTTTAAAAAGTTATCTTAGTAACTGAAATGTATTAGTAGCTTACGTACTTCAAGCATTTTAAGAATGCTCATCACAACAAAACACACACAATTCAGTAAAATAGAGAGCTCTTACTGTTTTCAATGCTCTGTAAATTTTCACAAAGCCCATGTCTGCATCCAACTTCAAGAATGTAATTGAGCTCATGCTTATGGACTGGAGTCAGTGGAGTAAGCCCTGTCAAAGGGTAACGCTGACTCCAGGTCTTCCTTTGGCAGTTAGAGCAGAAGCACCAAATACCCGTTTCAGTTACACGTGTAAATCAATAAATAGATTCAGCTTATGTAGGAGTGTTCTAGAGCTCACTAGAATTTATGAGGAAAAAGCCCTTCTGAGAGTTCCTCACGTGCTGAAGGAAATTATACTTCCATTAGCAAGTAGCTGTTTATCAGTGTTTATTCACTGGTTCCTCCATTCTCTCCCCAACAAACATTCTACCCAAGCAGAGTATTTCAGCATCCACCCCTCCCACAGTGCCCTGTTTTCCAAAACATGTCACTCTGTTGAGCAAAGTATGAGAGGATATAAAAAAACCATATATAAAAGAGAACAGTATTCACCATAAAGATGAGTACTGCTCACACTGCCTAGCATTGCTCAAATAATCTTTACCACTAAAGTCATATTTTGGGAAAAATACAGGCTTCTTGCAATTTTAGGAAGAAAAAAGTTTTTTAAAAAAAAAGCTGAAAGAGACTGCACATTCTAATGAGTTAAACCTTATTTTGTAAGAAAAGAGAGGTTCGGAAGTTTGGAGTTCTTTTTCAAGGTAGCCTTACTTCGAACCATAGCATTATAAAAAATAATTTTAACATTTACAAATTCAAAGTGGAACATTTCAGCTATTCTCCCCAAGTCTTGCAAGCACACTTTGAAATTTGTATTTTATATTTTTCTAAAATTAGATTAAACCCAACCTCAAAGTCTCAAAATCATTGGTGAAACAATTCATGTTTTGTAGGAATATGCCTAGTAATGACCTCTTACCTGGTGATGACCTTTAAATGCACCAAAGGATGCCAGGAGTCAGTACATGACTGAAAGCTACAAGCCCTGATTATATTGACATATCTGCATTGAATTGTATGCACCTAAAGAACAAGGGTTACCACAGAATAAAGAAGGACCGGTCATGTGTCAATATTAGTATGGTGAGATAAGCAGAGTAGTGTCAGCAGGATGTCTGAGACACAACATGCTGGCGTTGTATTTTACAGGCAGGATTCTGCAGGGATCAAGATGAACCCTCTGAGAGAGCAATGATAAACCAGCTGCAAGAGTAGCTTATGTTTTTCCCTCACAATCCAGCAGGGTCAAAAAGTAAGTAGAGCTGTTCTGGATCCTTTTCTAGATCAGTGGCCCTCAATACATCAGTGCCTTCATCTGTTTCTTGGAAATGCAGCTGCTATATGTGCTTGTATAAGCAAATTCTTTCTGAAAACACGAAAACGCAGCTCTGAGTTTGCGAATCATATCAGTATACTTAGCACATCCCCAAAATAGGTGATGTATAGGCCCCAGGGCTTGGCAAAAGTGCCTTGAACCAAACTTAAATTTTTAACAACTACTAATATGAGAGAAGGGGGGAAAAGGTGCTATAATGTAGAAGACATCTTACTTCAGAAGAAAACCACAGTTGCAGCCAACACTTTTCCTAGTTTGGGATGCAATGTTTTATCATACAGAATCAGGACCTTCAGTCACTTCTCTTCTACACACTTAGCACTGAAATTTTAGAAGTTTCAATTAACAGACAGTATTCCAAGCTTGCATGAATTCTTAAGTGCTGTCACCATGCCAAGTTTAAATTCAGGATGTACTTAAAACTGTGGTGCTTTCATCTATTAAAACAATATCCCCCAAAATACAAGTTTTACATTTGAGACATAGCTTTCAAATATTAGTACAGTCAGTTGGAGGATATTACTTGAACACAGAAAGCATCTCAGTTTTAACTCCATCCTGAATGTATTTTGCATCTATCTGTAGTCATCTGCAAGTAACAAAGCTTGCTAACCTAATTTCAAAGATATTTTGTATCATTCTGTTGCAGCTGCATTATCACAAAGGAATACCAGAGGTACAAGGAGTTTGTAACAGCTTGTGAACTCTTTATGCTTTTCTTTATTCTTACAAATATTTGAGGCCATATTAATATCCAGATTCTGCTTGGCATGATAACAGGTTTTGTTTAAAAGTGTTAGAAAATAGGTTTTCTAAAACTCTCACAACTTACAGTTCCACTGTAGAACACAGCTACAGGATGCCTTTGAGGCTAGATAACAACAGGATTGAATATTCATATTGATAATCAAAACATTCAGGTACATCAGACAGACCTGTCTAAAATGAAGGAGAAAAGGGTACAAACACTTACATATAGGTATAGGGTTTATGTATGTGTTTGCTAACAGACAACCTGCCCAAGTTTGGATTTCATAACACCAGGGTGAAGCTTCTGAACCATATGCAGAAGAAGGACACTATCAACTGAAGGCAGTTCTTATTTCAACTTGAAGTTATTAAAATCTAAAGCATTACTTGTAGGAGTTATTATGGACTTGGTTCACACAACAGTTGCATCCATTTCCATGCTTATTTCACTAAATATGAGTGTGTATAAACACAAACAAGAGAGTTGTTTAGAATATTCCATTACCATGCACTTGCTACTAAAGTATATGCAGCCAGAGGTACAAGAACACCCAGCACTTGAAACCTAGTGTCTGAAGTATCTAAAAAAGAAATAAGGAGATTATATTCAATGTTACTGTAAATAGAATTAGCAAATTTTTAAAAAGTTATCTTAGTAACTGAAATGTATTAGTAGCTTACGTACTTCAAGCATTTTAAGAATGCTCATCACAACAAAACACACACAATTCAGTAAAATAGAGAGCTCTTACTGTTTTCAATGCTCTGTAAATTTTCACAAAGCCCATGTCTGCATCCAACTTCAAGAATGTAATTGAGCTCATGCTTATGGACTGGAGTCAGTGGAGTAAGCCCTGTCAAAGGGTAACGCTGACTCCAGGTCTTCCTTTGGCAGTTAGAGCAGAAGCACCAAATACCCGTTTCAGTTACATGTGTAAATCAATAAATAGATTCAACTTATGTAGGAGTGTTCTAGAGCTCACTAGAATTTATGAGGAAAAAGCCCTTCTGAGGGTTCCTCACATGCTGAAGGAAATTATACTTCCATTAGCAAGTAGCTGTTTATCAGTGTTTATTCACTGGTTCCTCCATTCTCTCCCCAACAAACATTCTACCCATGGTGCTCTAGCAACATACCCAAGCAGAGTATTTCAGCATCCACCCCTCCCACAGTGCCCTGTTTTCCAAAACATGTCACTCTGTTGAGCAAAGTATGAGAGGATATAAAAAAATCCATATATCCTCTTGTGTATATGCACAGTGGCATTTCAGTATTACTTGACTGACTGACTTGCCTGCAACAGCCTCTGGCAGTATGAAATGTCAGTTTCACTGGTGCTCTCTCACTGGTGCTCTAAGTGCCAAAATGTTAACAGCAACAGTTACTTCTGACAACCATTAAATGTGTATCTATCAAGATGGTGGTGGTAATTTTCAGATTTGAATGCTTACTGTTCATGTAAGAACTTCTAATGCCATTTGTAAGATCACCATGGCACATCTGTTTTAAGAGTTTTATTTAGTGCTGGAGTTGGGTGTTTACATTGTGCATGTGGCTGGTTTTTTTTGGGGGGAGTGGCTGAGGAAAATCATATAAGTGACAACAGAATCTTTTCATATTCAACTATTTTTGCTTTAAAATCTTGTAGTCTCATTTAGACCTAACACTATGATGCCTAGCTTACTGAGGCAGAAGTACTGTCAGTTCTGCTGAGTGGTCTTTATACACAATGTGTAAAGACAATCAAGGCTGAAGTAATCAATGTACCAATGATTTTCAATGAGTCAAAAATTTACAGAACCAGAAAGGTTCTATAACACACAAAAAAACCACAAAAAAACCCACAACAAACAAAAACAAAGCAAACAAACAAGCTTTTACAAAAAGGTGTTGGGAGCTGTATATGAACTTGTCATCAGGTCAGAACACTAAAAAGCCTCCACAGAACAACTGCCACTGTTTACAACTCAAACATGGAAATGAGTGACTCAATCCTTCAGAAGTAAAAAGAAAAAAGATAGAAAATCTCAAACAAACAAAAGCCACCACAACCTTCAAAATTATTAACAGTTGTGGAATTGAAAGTGTTAAAATGGCTAAAGAATAACAAAATACAAACATCTGGCAGAGAACTTCCTAAACAAGTTACAGATTAAAATAAAAAAAGTCTCAGGAATTTGCAATTCAATTCACACATTGGTTTCTTATCATCTTAACCCTAAAATGCTGTAGGATTTACAGTCCATTAACACTTTAAAAGGTCTTTGAAGACTCAATAGTTATCTTAAGTACTTAGAGTGAATGTATGCTCTTCTGTTATAAATCAGACTAGAATCTCTCTGGCAAAGCAGAACAGAGGATGAATTAGAATAATGATTTACACGTCGGAAATTGAGAGTCTCACAGTCTCTATTTGCTTGTCTTACAAAAGGTGTTCTCTCAAGAAAACCCAGAAGGGACTAAAGAAGCATAAAAGTTTACGTGTGCTTGCTTCCCGGTTTTGTGGGCTCATGAAGAAAACATGGACACTGTGTTTCCCAGCTCCAGGCTGCAGAAGCAGATGATAAATTGTTATAGATTAATCTACAGATTGCTTAATTCCTATCCATGCTATAGAATACATATACACCTTCACGGCTTTATAAGTATACCAATATTTACAGATTATAAAATTATTCAAAACGATTCAAAACCATTAAAAAACTGTTCTATATTTTTAGCATACAAATACATGAAGAACTTAAATGCAGTTAAATCCATCTGGTGGCCAGTCACAAGTGGGGTTCCTCAGGGCTCAGTGTTGGGACCACTTCTTTTCAACATCTTTATCAACTATTTTGATGGGGAGATAGAACACACCCTCAGTAAGTGTGCAGACACCACCAGGCTGGGCAGGAGTGTTGATCTGCCTGAGAATAAGAAGGCTCTACAGAGAGACTTGGACAGACTAGATTGATGGGCCAAGGTCAGTTGTATGAAGTTCAACAAGGCCAAGTGCTGGGTCCCGCATTTGGGCCACAACAACCCCATGCAAGGCTTGGGGAAGAGTGGCTGGAAAGCTGCCCAGCAGAAAGGGAACTGGGAGGTAGCTGAATATGATCCAGCAGTGTGCCCAGGTGGCCAGTGACATCCTGGCCTGTATTAGAAATAGTGTGTCAAGCAGGACCAGGGAAGTGATCATCCTTCTGTACTCAACACTGGTGAGGCCACACCTCAAATACTATGTCCAGTTTTGGCCACCTCAATGCAAGAAAGACATCGAGGTGCTGAAGCATGTCCGAAGAAGAGCAACAAAACTGGTGAAGTGCCTTGAGAACAAGTCTTAGGAGAAGTGGCTGAGGGAACTGGGGCTGTTCAGTCTGAAGAAAAGGAGGCTGAGGGGAGACCTCATCACCTTCTACAAGTACCTGAAGCATTGGTCTCTTCTCACAAGTAACTGGTGATAAAAAAAGAGGAAAGGGCCTCAAGCTGTGCCAGGGAAGGTTTAGAGTAGACGTTAGGAAGAGCTTTCTCACTGAAAGGGTTGTCAGAAAATGCTGCCCAGTGAAGTGGTTGAGTGACCATCCCTGGATGTGCTTTAAAGTTGTCTAGATGTGGTGCTTGGGATTATAGCTTAGTGCTGGACTTGGCAGAGTAGCGTTAATGGTTGGACTCTATGATCTTAAAGGTCTTTTACAACCTAAGTGAACCTATGATTCTAAAAGCTTAGTAAGCAAATGCTAGTAACTCTTAAGAGAACCAATTAAAAAAGAAAAAAATAAAAGGTCATAGACAACTGCCTTAGGAATGGTTTGTTTTAAGGGCAACTACAGACCACCACATGATAGAACAGCACAGCACAATCAGCAAGAAAGATTCATAAGTAAATATTCGTTTGCTGCCCAACACTATAGAGTTTTGTTTCCTAACGTAGTTGCTATCAGTTAATCGTGATTATTTAGGAAAGATTGATTCACCATCTAAGCCCTATAAATAAATACAGTTTCAGGCTTCCCTAAAGGGGAAGCCAAAACCTGAAGGTAAAGAAAATACTGCATCAGTTTTTAGGTATTTGGAAACTTACAAATACCTGAAGCTCAATTATCTAAATGCAAACAGGTGCATGGAATCCACTTTTTTAACTCCTACTGCATACCACTCCCTCCTGCTCTACAGAGCAGGTCACATACAAACACTATTCAATAAGGGCAAGGCTGTGTATAGGATAAAATTCCTAAACAAGGGAAGCAGAAGGTGTGAGCTCAAAATCTGAGAGGCATGTTAAGCACTTGATCAAGACTTTTTTTTTTCTTTTTAAATGAATTCACCTCAGGACACAGAAAACCCTGTTATTTAAGGACATGCTGTAGTTTTGTTACTTGGGAGCAAGGAAGCTAAATTAAACATTGGTTCACAACAATGTGGGAGAAGCACTAGTACCTCGTATTTCTAGCAACACAACTGTGGTCAGGGATCACCCTCCCTAACTGTTCCAAACTTTTAGCTGATCTCTATTGTAGAGAAAGCATTCATCACTAACACCTGTGAGATAACAGTCAAAGGATTCCATGTGTGGCAAAGCTGCCACATCACTGAAATATCTGTCATCAGGTCAATTGGCAACTGCCAAGAGGCCAGGCAAGGTTTCTTCCAGAGACCAGCTGAAGCAGGGCATTAAAACATCTTTGGATTTCACAGCATAGAAAGAATAGGAAGGGAAGGATTTGGAAAGTATCAAATTCTTATTTGGGGAGCAGGAAGGGGATGTTGAATCTCTAACTACATTGCCAGAGGAATTCAAAACTAAATAATGGACCTCAAATATGGTCCTGCATTTTAATTTTTGTCATGCTTTTGTCATTTCCCACATACCTATTACAATAAGAAACACAATTATATCGAGTCCTGACTTAATCACTCAGGTGGTGTTTTGAGAAATCTGAAACGATTTAACACAGACTGGTAACACCAGAAGGTGTCAGGAACAAAAAGTGTTTAAGAGCAAAACCAGCCAACTTATTACTGCAGTGCCTATTACATCTATCAGCTCAAAGCTAGTAAGCTCAGCACCATGTACTACATTATTCTGCTCAGATGTACTGAGAAGAACAGTATTAAGAACAGACTAATTTCCTTATATTGGTGTATCTTCTAGCACTTTCAAGTTTTAATTTTTTAGGCAATTTGAACAGCAGTGCTAAAGCAGCCCACATTACATCATTAAAGACCCAATAACACACAAGTGCTGCATTGTAAAATTATCAATTCTGTGACATTTTAGGAATTTCCAAGGCCTAAACCCTTAAAGTGCCATGTAACATCCCATGTGCTTCACTCTGCTATTTTATTGGCACTTTAGCATCCTAGGAGTTTTTCACTGAGATGTTTAAAATTTTTGCTGTGATAAAAAAAAAAGCTTGAATCATTTCAGTTATGAAACATACAACACAAATTCAAAATGGATTTGCTCATACCTATCTAGGTGATTGAAAGAACAAAATTCAGATAATTTAGTGATGAGTATACATACCTTTATTTATGGAGAAGAAATTCTGTCAGTGTCAGGTAATACATATCATGACTATGTACTTAAATATTTGCATCTCAATACTTCCATCTTCTCAGACACACTATTTTCTTTACTGTTTAAAAAGTGAACCTTTCCCCTCTCTGTCCTTCACTTGACTTGGTAGCAAGTAATATGAGAGTGTTTGAAATTCAAACAAAACCTCCTTGTCCTCAGAGTACAAGGGGCGGAGGAAGATGCAGATACAGGAAGAGGTTGTTTTTAGTGCCTTACGCACCCCCTTTGACAAACGCCAAAGGACAGGACACTAAAGAGACTATTCCAGGATCACTTGTCCCCAGCTCCTTCTCCATACCTTGTGTTATGGAGTTTTCTGGTGAGGGGAATGAAGTTGAAAGTTACTTCTTTGTTTGTGTTTTTTAAAAGTAAGATTAGACTTCTCTGAGGTATTTTGACAGCTATTACAAATACAAGAAAGACATGTTAGCCTTAAGATGGAAAAATGCAACAACAAACACCTGCCCTAAAACTACTCACATGTAATGCTGACTTTAATGTTGCCATGCAAAGGCTGTATGTATGCACAACTTCCCTTTTGGTCTGTTTAATGAATCAATAGGATTTCATTCCTTGATTATGACATATCTGGCAAGGATATGGTCCTCACATACAAACTGAAAGCAGACAGAGGTTAATCATAATGCTAAATTGAAGATAGAGAAAATCTTCATCTCCTACTACACGATTCAAGGAACAAATAACTTCATATTAACTGTGAAGTTATTCCTATACTCCAATATGTGAAAATAACTGTCAACACTCAATAAAAGATTGTGTTAAACAACTGAAATGCTTTCAAATTATTTATCCAAAATAAACTTCCATCAGAAAGCCACCATGAACACTTACTCACTTTAGCTCTTAAAAATGAGCAATTGTTCTGGTTTTAAAGCCATTTCATAATCTTGAATTGAAACTTTAGTTTCTACATTATTGTAATTTAATATCACTAACTACTACTGTGTTTAACACTGCATAGAATTTGCCTGACTAAAATAAAAGAAAAACTCCTTGCATCTTAAGAAAAGTAAAGATTTTTCCGCTTATCTTACAAAGAAAGAACTGGGCATGGATGAGGAACTTTTTCTCTCCTCTTTAACTTCTAAGGAGAAATAAAATTGTTCAGATAATCAAGCAACAGAGCTGCAGTACAAGGTTTAAATCAGTAACATCATTTCTAGACAATGCAGAGAGACATCAGACAGGCATGGAGATGGACAACATGGCAGTCACAGATGGCTGTTAGAAGACAAAGGATGGAGAGGAAAGTCAGGGAAGTACACAAACAAAAGATGTGATAAACAAATGTTCTGCTGAGCAGGGAACTGGAATCATCCTGAGAAAGTCAATGCGGTGTTATCTTAAGTAGTGTTCTCACTTGCTCCCTAGCAAGTTGTACAAAATCAAACACATTTTATGCAGTAATGGCTTATGATTATATTGCATTTTTATTTTAATCTATACAACACCTATTAGCTTTTTCAGGGCATTACCTTTTTGTCCTGTTACAGCAAACCCACAGCTTCAGAGAACCTGTGGCACAGCTCCTGCCAAGAGCAGGATTCACAGCTGTCCTCTTGGCCTGCCCCCACCCTTGAATCCCAGCACCCTGCTGAGCAACAGCAAGGGGTTGTGCCCACTCAGCCTGTACTGCTCCGACAGGTGCTGGTGTCTGGCAGCATTCCCAACAAACAGACAGTTGCATAGAGATGAAGACTTGGCTGCAAGTTAGAAAGCCAAGCTCGTGGAAAGTGCTGAAAGATCTGGAGGATGCAAAGGTGTTAAAACCCTGCTGTCCTGGAACAGCCAAAGGCTGCTTTAGTCTGTGCTAGCTGACAGCACTTTTAGGCACTTTTACAGAAGCTAGATCACCAACAAGAAAAAAATAATTTTAAATTAGTATCACCAAATATTTTCCAGAAAACCCAGATGAGGCCCTTTAGCTTTTCATTATCTTCCAGCTCATGACACACTAAATTAATTGAGCTGCCCAAATCATGCAGTCTGGATTGGCTGCAGCTTGAAGCAATACACCTGCAGTCTTCTCTTTAAATGAAGTCTAGCCTCTCCATCCTCCCAACATCAGACACTAGCCTGCCCTCTACTCTCTTCAGGAATTGCAAAGGCTGTTCTGCTTCCATTGTTTAATTGTGGCCCTCCAGGCTAAGTACTACACCAATAGGTAGGATTCCCTTGAAGCTGCTAGCAACACTAAAGACAATCCACTTGCAAGACAGCTTTCCTTCAATTCATCCTGTTTCGCTGCTGAGAATTCTGCATGTAAACAGCACACAGAGCAGAAAGGCAAGTTATACCTCCTCCCTCCATCTCCCTGCTTATACATTTCAAACCCATTAACAGAGGACTGCTTTTATATTTGGGCTAAAATCAATTAAGAAAGGATAGTTATCAATTTAAATTGCTTTGTACCTCAGCTTACTAATGCTACTGATTACACATAACGGTGATGCTCAAAGCATGGTTACCATAGTCAGGGAAAGAGGCCAAAATTGCTTCATGTCTCCTCAGCCAACATTATCTGCTTTTAGCACATCGCCTTTTCCTGGACTGGTGCTGCTACTTCTTATTTACCTTACACTAATAAAAAAGTTACATTATTAGGAAGCCTATACATGTACCCTACCAAACCACAAACAGATTGATTCTCCATAAAAATCAGTTTAAAAATCTTTTTTAAAAAAATCATGATTCTGTCTTCCTACCTCAAGTTTCAAGTTTTGTCTGTTTGGGCAGGGTTTTGCCATAGAAAATGAGCACCATAGAAAAGCAGCACACTGTTGTTAAGAAAAGCACTGTGTACTTCTTAGGTCAGAACCACATTAGATTATCTGCAGCTACTTGAAAATTCTAGTAAGATTTCTCACAGCGATTTTGTCCTTCAGACATGTGGATCAACATAGATACTTTTCTTCCAAAATTGTACATGCATTTTGCAAAAATGTAAAAACTACATGAGGTTTAGGACAGGGTAAACATGGGACTTGTTGACTCAGACAACCTGAGACTTGTTACAGTAATCTTAAGTTACTTTAAAGCCATAGAATTTCATATAGGATAGAACCATAGAAGAAATGAAATACAAAGGGATTGGCAAGATTTGTAATATTTTTCCTTAGCCAGGCAAAGTGAAGTCACCACTCATAACAATCACATAGGCCTTTTATTGCTGGAGATAATAGTTGATGCAACTTCAAGTCAGAGATTGTCAAACACTAATGGACTCATTCACAAATTTTAAAATTTCTTATGGAGGTAAATGAAGTCTGCAATTACAGTGAAAAGATGAAGTATATCCTGGCAAAACTGTTCCTTCTTTTTATAGACACCAAATGCTAGTTAATATCTTTTTTTAGTGCACTAAAAAAAGTTACTCAATGCTTGATGGACAAAGACCTAATGTACCTCATTTATAATGGGGTTAGACATGGCAGAGTTTCTAATCCACAGAAAGGTATCCTTAAATAGAGAGTAACCGTGCTGTAAAGTTAGATTAGAATCCATTATCTGAAAGCCTTTAAATATGAGCAGAGCAATGGTTTTAGTGCAGTCTGCAGGGCTGACCGAGAAGCTAATCCCAACCCAGACTTTAAAAGCATACATACAGCACATAGCTAGCTACTTACACCAGTGTGTTAGTGAGAAAATCTGTACTTCTAAAATCCTTTGGGAAGGGACAGGTAGGGTAGACAAGGCCTTTGCATTACCATTTTATCCTCATGAGACACAGTTAAGAACGGATGGGTGTACTAGCACTAGAGGCACAGCAGCAACTACATTTGCTAAGGAACTGAGGGCCTAATGAAAAAAACTCAGCTATGAACCCAGATCTGAGTTTCTGCCACACCAACAATGTATCTTTCAGTCACTTACTGGGAACACCCAGTACGTCAGCTTTTCGCCAAGTACTTATTAAGGAGTCATTAATTACCATGTATCCCAGTGGTAGGTATTTCAGTTCTCTCTGCTCTGATACATCTATTGTTGTTCTTGATAAACCTGAACTGTAGCGAGTCCTCTGGCTTTATGCCCAACTATATATTTGTTTTTAGTGATATAATCTGACTGCGCTGGATGTTCTATAAGAAACATGCTGTTAAAAGGACAATTTGAAGCTTTTTTTATTTGTTTGGACAACTGAAAACTTGGCTGTCCTTGTTGTGGCCTTCTCTGCATAAACAAAGCAACTCTGAAGGAGAAGAAAATTATTTCAACACTATAAAGCAGGCATTTTAGTTTTATTGTTAAGACATACTTAAGAAATCAGACAGTGTGCTGTGCTTCCTCTGGTCCAGTTTCCCAGCCCCCTTTTTTCTTCAGCCCACCACCTTTCTCTTTCTGACTCCTCTTTCAAATCCTTTTCCAACCCAAACAGGGCTTCCACTTCACACCTTTGCCATCTCTCCTCTCTGCTACTGTTTTAGTCCTTCAGCTCCAACTGTGGGCTCTGAGACCAAACTGACAACCCAAGCTGTCTCAATCTACAGCTTCTCAGTTGTCCTTAAGCTACTCTACTAGTTCCAGAAGCCAGAAAAGGTAAGCCAGGACTTGTGGTTCCAAGTTGACTGCCTCACCTGTGATATGATTACATCTCAGTCATTGGGAGATATTCTTCATCTTGCATAAACATAACTTTTGGACACATTTTATGGATGCCTAAGTTTAGAAAGCATTCCTCTCATGTTAAGGTAAATGAACCTGGCATTTTGCCCCTAGATTTTCAAGCTGAGATACCTATTGTGGCAAACAACTTTGCTAGCTTAATAATTCAGCAGTTCATATTTATGCTCTCATCAGCCATTCTGTGACAACAACTGCACTCAAACTAAACCTTGGTGAAAGTTCAGCGTCAGGGTGGTACCATTTTGAGGCTGTGGTGTTTTCAGTTTTCTTGATAGTGGTGATGATAAGCAGACAGCTAACTACAAAACTCATGGGGGAAAGTAGACAGCAGGGACCAAATTAGCTATTTGGGTTTCAGATCTTCTCTACACTGACAGCAAAAAAGAGTGACATCTGTACACTTCATACCTCAGCACTGTCTTCCTTCACTGAAGGGTCTGGTTGTGCCCCTTAATTTCTACCACAGGGTCACAATGGACTTGTTCGCAAACACAGTAACACTTCATTGTTTTCCTCCCTGCCTATATAGCTATTACAGACAACACTGACCTTAACTACAGAATGGCTATTTAAAAATTTATCTCATCAATTGCTAGATATCAGTAAAGACTTAAGGGCACAGACAGAACAGATCCAATTCATTTGTGCAGTCAAAAGAACAGCTGCAATTACTGGTTAAGAGCCTTTCCAAACAATTTCAATGCTTAAGAGAGTCTCCATTACCTTAGAGATTAGAGACCGGGCTTCTCTTTATCACTTATCTCCCCAAGTTCACGGATTTGCTATATCCAGTGCCCTAGATCTGCAATAGTGGACCCCCATTCCTGATTTTCTTCCAGTCTTACTAAAAAAGACTAGACAGCTTTTCAGTTTTGCATTGCCTTTACCCCAGGGGAAGGAAGAAGATGTCCATACTTGCAGCTAGAAAGCAGTATCACTGAAGTAGCAGCAGAATGGAGAAAGGTCTTGACCTGTTTGTCTCTGTTCTGCTACCACCAAGACTCTCCCTCAAGCCTTTAACTTTTTCACATTTTAGACACATCAAAACTGATCTAGTTTTGGAAATTAACAGAAAACTCAGTGACAGAGCCCCCTAATGTCCCGTGAGGCACACAGGTGGCTCCTCTTAACAGCTTGAATCATAAACAATATAGGATTTGGAGCAAATCCAAAATGCCTTTTTTATCATGGAAGGTCTTCACTTCAGCTAAGTCAGGCAAATTTTTTAAATTCTTCAAGCTTCCTATCTTTCTTAACTTTATAAACCAATCAAGCAGATGTACCTGCGAAACACATGCTCCACTTAGGTACCCATTTTGGTTCTTTAATTCAGTCATATTAAAAACAAACAAACAAAAAACCAAACACCACAAAAAACAACAACAACAAAAAAACCCCACACACACACAAAAGCAAAACCACGTGGCTGCATCGCAGCAGTTTAAATTCACCCCTAAAATATCACTAATGTTACATATTCTATTTTTTACTTCATGACTGGATTTGTCTTACTTAGCCTACTGCTGTACCAGACTGTCTTCTGATAGTAATGTGTAAACCCCAGACTAGGATCCCATTGTACTAAAAGCTGGACAGAGTAAGCACAGTTACTATCTCCAAAAAAACATGTACCTGAGTCATGAATGGTAGCTGCCCTTGCAATGTAAATGTGGTACAAACACAGAGACCCACTAACATCAGCCCACGCCTGCCTAAGTCATCCCATGCAGACTCCAGATTCTGGTCTTCTCAGTGCTCGGAAGGACCAGTTGCAGCTGTAAACAGGCACAGAGGGCTATGACTGATAGGAAGACAAGATGAGATAACTTCCCCAGCTCTTTATCTTGCCCGCAAACAGCCTCCCACTATGTAGAGAGACAAGCTGCTCATGAAGTGGCAATGTGAGTTACTGCCATTTACAGAATGCCTGTGAAAATAAACCAGCACCAGTTTCAGTTTACTTTGCGTCAAACTGCCAACAGGTCCTCTATCAGCCTGCAATACAACAGCAACTCTTACAATGTCTTTTTTTTGTGCGTCAGAGACAGAATCCTAAAAACCACAAGCACCTGCAGTCACTCAGTTCGGATACATTCAGATGACTCAAGTTCAGAGAGAACCCCTATTCCCCAGTATTGTGCTAACAATCTTTTGCCAAAAGATACCAGCAACAACTCAGTCCCCCTATTTCTTCTCTTTCCAGTAATCAGCTTGGAATTGTAACATCAATGAAGTGTTTTCAGATAGTACATACCACTGTGAAAACCTGCAGGCGGTGAGTCAATGTTTCAAGTGTTTGGTTTTACCTCCGCCCAAAGATAAAATAAATGAGATATAAGCTGATGTCCTGGTGTGATTTTGTTATTACTTTTTAAATTTTGACATATGTTTGATTTTTGAGGTTTTTTTAAATCACCCTCCCCAGATGGAAAGACTTCTATCATGTGTTTTCTGAACATACAAGCTAATATTTCACAAAGAGAAGCTAGTGGACTACTATGGATCTCCCTTTTGGAAGATTCCTGTATCCAGTAGAATTGGATCCAAAATTCCTAGGGTTTCTTAAAAAGTACAAAGCTCCTGTTCTGACAAACTTACAGTAGTTGTTTTCTGCCACTTACATCCTAAAACTGGGCATGAAGAAAATCAAGTAACCCCTCAATGTAAGCCTGCAGCTCTGCACTGGTTTAAGTATTGTAGGTATTTTTGGCATGAATTATTAATTCATCAAGGATCATGCATTAATCCAGTTCTCAGGACAAAACTTTGCCGTAGAGACAAGATTCTTGACCACTTCCCCATTTGACCTAACTCAATGTGACTAATCACAGTGAAGATATAACAAGTTACACTGCTGTAGATTAAATGTAGTTTTGGAGGCACATCTGAAAAGGGGAAGCACCTCATACTTTCTTCCTTGAGTAGGTCACCTGGGCTGAAGGAGTAAGACTGAATCCTCTTTATGATGTACATCTGGAGAGGGGATTAACATATACTCTTCCATTCTGCAAAAGGTTACTAGCCTGTAACCCTCTTACAGTACATTAAAATTAAGACACAATGGAGTCTGAGCATGAGATGTTTGCTGTGTCAGTAACAGGCAAGCTGTGGTGCCATTTCCAGGTGCTTCATAGTACTACCTGAAACACATATCCCATATATATATCCCATATATATCCCAACACATATCACATATTCCCTAAGGGGTTCAGAGGAAGAGCAGCACACCACATTCCCAAGGAACAGCTCCAGTAGGCCCCGTTCAGAACTTGGCTCAGCAAAACTCACCATGTACTGGCTGTCATTCACAGGTTAATGCCAAGGCTAAGTTCTGAATCCAAACAAAAATAGGCAGTTAATTTTCTTAAGTTTTTTTTTTCAATGGCCTTTAGAGAAACCAGCCAAGATCACAGTTCCATTAAGATTCCCAGTATATACTAGTATGTTGTCCCTCTAAACCATGTAAATTGTGCAGACCAAAAAGCAGAATGACTCAATGGTTTCTACTCAGTTGCTGCAAAACCAGCAGGCTCAGAGCATGCTTTTTTCTTACACATCTCAGGAAAAATAACCTTAATGAGCTGTTGCAGTAGGCTGCTGCTGCCACATGCATGCTAATTGGTGGTCATTGAATAAAGGTTCCATTTCCAGCTGAGTCTCTAAAGCCTTTGTTTTTATAAGTGAAACACTTTCTGTAGAGAAGTGAAGAAACCACTGAATTGCTGCAGAGCAATTACACAAGAGGCCAGATGAAGATACCTCTTATATTTCATTTCTCCAATCAGATTTAAAAAAAAATCATACTTAAAATTAGTAATTCTAGTACCAGACAATTCAGGGGCTTGGTTACCTAATTACCAAAACTAAGTGCTGAAAAATGCTATGGTTGATGTAAGCAGTTTCACGTTAAATTCATCATGCCTTTCCCTAAGACCTCAATACATGTTTACCAAGAGTTTCTGAAAGTGAATGAAAAAATGTACTTGTGTTCACTGTTTAGTTAAGAAGACATTGTATTTGAAAAATCTGCTAGCATTTTGGATGTGTTCTTCCTAGCTTTATCATTCCTAGACACCACATTTGAATGCTGAGCTCTTCCCCCTTTACTGCATCTTTCTGGTATTACACAAGGGACAGAAAGAATAGGCCTTAAACTCTCAAACACAACTCATGTGAAAGCAGAACTCAAACAGTGTAACAAATTTGGTTATTAGTTTACATCCATTTGCAGCTTGTCTAATGAAAAATAAAAAATGCGGTGATATTAAATGCCTGACACTATTTTACTCTTCTGTAACGTTCAAATATGGTCTTAAAATAATATTATCTTTGTCAAATTTTGACAAGAACTGCTGCCACTTAAAGGACACCCCATGTGGCACTGTCAGACACAGGTCTCTGTGATGCAAGGTCTATGAGATTGCTCCAAGAACTAGTCAGAACTCTCTTGCCTTACTACAGATCTCAGAAGCTTTCCTTCACTGAAGACACCATTAAAATAAAGTTGTTTATAAATGCATGTTTTTCCAACAAAATGATACTTAACTAAGACTTCAGCTTTCTGTGAGACCTATTCTCTTCAACTCTTCACTCAGCAAAAAAGTGTTACATTAAAGGCAAGACATCTCATCGTGATTTTTTAGACAGAACTAATGCAATAAAATGTCCTGAGTGTCTTATTTACAGTGTGAAATACCAAAATCTAAACTTCTGAAATTATTTTCCTTTCATTTAGTGTCATTAAAAAAAGTATTTCCAGCTTCATTGTTTTCCACAAATCATTTATCATTTGATAGACAAGAGAGCACTTAGATACTTAAGGGACCCTCAAAAGCTACAACAGGTTTGTAACAGGAACCCCTTGCTTTCCAGGAAAAACATGTCACTCTAGTTTCCCCCTCCACTCCTTGTCAGTAAAACAAATATGTTCCAAGCACAGAACAGAAAGCTCTTAACTCTCTTCAGTGGCTGGGTGTGGTTATTATCAGCAGTCCCACAGATTGCTGTGAATTATCTTACTGTCCATTGAAACAAGGATACTACTGGTCTCTCCACATATTGGTGAAAAACAGTCCTGAATTTTCCTACACAAATAAAACAGGCAAAACTTTATCATGAGAGAAAAATACTATCCTTACTTCAGATTACGTAACTGGACACAAACAGATTAAGGGACAAATTGCAATGAAGTTCAAGTATATAATACTCATTATAACAGGAGCTGTGTCTAAGCCCTTATACTGGCATTGGCCTGCATACTCCAAGTCACATAGGCTGTCACAGAGTTAGGAGCTGAACCCATGATACTAAAATCCTTCTGCAGCACAATAACCACACAATCATCCTTGTGTTTGTAGATAAAACCTCAACAATTATTTAATTACCATAAAAGGAGGATATAGGATGTGGGTTGAATCTATTCCTGATGCATCCCAAACTCCTGAGTGTATAGCTTTGCCGTGGTTTGGGGCCCAACATGACAAAGGAACAGCCCCATGGCTGCTCACTCAGCTCCCTCACACACACACACATACACTCACTCTGGGATGAGGAGGACAAAGCTCATGGGTTCAGACAAAGGACAAGGAGGGTTCTTCACCGATTAAGGTCCCGGGCAAAACAGACTCGACTTGGGGAAAAAAATAATAATTTAATTTCACACTAATCAAACACATCCAGGACACAGACACACACAGAGCAGGGCTTGCATATGTTACCCCACCTCTCCCTTCTTCCCGGGCCCGAATCACTTTGTTCCCTGTTTCTCTCCCTCCTCCAAAATAAACCAGAACAAGCTTCCTCTCAAATCCAGAGTCATAGACACTTTAGTGTCATAAACGCCACATCCATCAATGCCAGAATTGCTCATGGCTTGAATTTCTTTCATCTACAGTCACAGTCCTGCAGAGTATGTTCCTAGGAGATGGCTACAGCAGCTGCTGCCAGAAGAGTGTACACATGATGCTGTTGGCTTTCCTTTGACTTCCAGAGCGTATGCTCCGATTACGTCTAAGGCCTTCATTTCACAAAGAACACAGGTATACAAGTAATCATTCTCCAAACCCAGTGACACATTCAAGTCTAAATGACTAATCAGGATCACGTGGATTTGGTTTAATTGTTTACCACTTTTAAATCACTGAAAAGAACATACAGTCTGACAATAAACTTTATAAACAGATTAAACAAGAGCTCCTATAATTAATACAAAATTAGCCCATTCTTTCCATATATCGCCATCAAGTGGAACCAAACATACTACTACTGTAGCCTAAAGCCAGAAAACAAACAAACAAACACCCCAAACCAGGCTGTCAAAAACATGTTTAATAAAAGGGCTTTATAAAAACTTTGGTGTCAGATCACCTATGAAACATGGGTCCAAGTGCCTGCATTACTTCCAGAACAGAATGATACAAAAACCACCACTGGACACATCTTCACCATGCTAGCTGGCTAAAGAGTAGGGTATGGGGGGAAACAGATCATCCAGCTGGTTTTTAATATATTCTTCTTCCTAAAAGTGAATGAGTTACTCAAAATACCTGCAACTTCCTGACTTCTTGAGGCTAAACCCTTTGAAAACTGGGTGACACCCACTAGAAAATAATGATGCAGAGGGAGAAGGCAGCACTTGACAAAGAGTACAGCTTTCAATTCTCACTCTTTGCAGTTTTTATTTACATGATCTGTTAAAAACTCTACTACTAGTTCATCTCTTGCATCAACTTTTTGTTTCCCCAGTGTCAGGAAGACCAAAGACAGCTATCGCAGAACTGACAACAACCTCTTTGTAAGCATTTTACAACTGTCCTGCTTCTCAGGATGCACACCTCTGCTCAGACAGTGCAACACCCTCTGTCTCTGTGGTATGAGCAGTAACTTATTCCCTTTCACATTTGTTGCCTATTAAAGTAGTTCATTACCTAACATGAGGAAAAAAGTGAGGATCTTTTAAGGTGTTAATTATTAGTATTGTAAGAAAAATTAACTACCATATAATGAAAGCTAGGCAAATAAGTGAGCTCCCCTTCAGAAAGGCATTTTAGGATCCTTAGACGAATCCTCAACGTAATTAAAATAATTTATATTATATTGCAGTGTTCTCTGGATGGATTTTAAGACGCAGTAATTACTACCACTTTTGGCTTTTCCCCGAAGCTGGTATTTTTGAGCAAGACTGTAGGTGGCAGTAGCTCTACAGCTATTTATGTATCCTGGTTCCCTCTTGCAAACACTTCCAGCTGTAAAAAATAACTATTAAAAAAAAGGCAAAAAAAAAATCCCCCAAATTTTCTTCCTTTCTTGTAACATACGTGGTGAGAGGACAGTCTGAATCAAAAGAAAAAAAGCAGCAATTTCTGTCTGGTTGTCAAAATTCTAAGACACAAAATTTTCTCATTTCCAAGTATTTTATTCTGCCCCCTCCAGGAATTATATCAGCCTCCAGGTTTAAGAGAGTAGATTTAATGATCTTCGGAGCATGCTGCTACATTAATATTTCTCAGGGGAGAGAGGTATGTTGTAATTTCATCAGCCCATAATTTATAGCTGGATTTTTAAGTCACATGAGCTTATTTGATGTCTAGAAGCAATACTGTAGAGTTTTCCTTTAAAAGTACATCGTTCTACTTTGGTTTGTCTTTTTTTCGTATTGGACAAGTAGCATAAGATAAAATACACATTTAGAAAAATCACTTAAAAACGTAAAACTTAGTATTATGGATTGCAATTCAACATTCACGGTGAAGATGATGAGAAACCCAGACTAGTGGTTAAGACCTGTGAAGTATGTACTGTTGAGTACACTAGAAATAGCAGCACTGAGTCTCTGCCGAGTTGCCCAGGTTTGGACCAACTGCCACAGGACTAAAGCTACTTGCATTTCCATACCTTGCCCAGTGAACTGTCAGAGTCTGGGCTGGAGGCAGTGTTGTCTGCCCATGTTTGGTTTTGATTTTTTTTCTCCTTTACCTTACTCAATCCTACAATAAGTAAAACTCAAGAAACTAATAAAGGACATGGAGCTCTTGGAGCAAGTCCAGAGGAAGGCCGTGTAGATGATCAGAGGGCTGGAGCACCTCTCCTATGAAGACAGACTGAGAGTGAAGGGTTTTTCAGCCTGGAGAAGGGAAGGCTCTGGGGACACTTTTAAGAGGCCTTCCAGTTTTCTAAAGGGAAGGTACAGGAAAGCTGGGGAGGGAATTTTTACAAAGGTTTGTAGTGAGATGACAAGGAGCAATGGCTTTAAACTGGAACAGAGAAGATTTAGATTAGACATAAGCAATTATTTAGCATGAGGGTGGTGAGACAATGCAACAGTTTGCCCAAAGGAGCTGTGGATGCTCCATCCCTGTAGGTGTTCAAGGCCAAATTGGAAAGGGTTTTGAGCAACGTGGTCTAGTGGAAGGTGTCCCTGCCCATGGAAGGGGGATTGGAACGAGAGGATCTTAAAGGTCCATTCTAACCCAAATAATCCTGTAGTTTTATGCTGAACACTTACATCTATATCAGCAAAAAGGAATTGTAATGAACCCACCCACTGCTGCATTCAGCACAGAAGCTAGCCATTGCATCTGCAAAGAAGAGAATACCTGGTTTTCTTTATCCCTTAGTACCAATTTCATCTATATGGATTATTAGCAGCTGTATGTGCTATACAATAAATTACACAACTAATGCAGCTGGTGAACTGCAGACCTTGTAAACCGATTGCACACCACGTTTTGTAAGTATGAACTAACGTTACTGAATTATTTCAGGTCTCTTAACATTATCACGTTGCCCCCTAACAAATACCCATTTCAGGTCAGTGAGAAGAGGTTAACCCACCTGAAGGCGCTGTGAGGAACACCTCCGGGGCCATCCCCAAGCAGGTCAGCCACCCACCCGGACAACCTGAGGAAGGAGCCGCAGTGCTACACACCGGCCCCAGGGCCGCCCCCTCGGACGCCAGTGGCGAACAGGGTAGGGTGACCCTTTAACTCGGGGGAGGACAAAAAGAAGTAAGCCCGGACAGGTGTAGCACCACCCTTTGTTACAGTGAAGCCTCCCGGTGCGTGGCCCGGCCCTGTCAGCACAGCCCTGCATCCCGCGGGTGGCGGGTCGGCGGGGGTGCGGGGCCCTCACCCCGTTATAGCGCCCTGAGCCCTGAGCCCACCCGCGGGGCGGCCGCGCACCGCTCACTTGCTGCACCTGCTGCACCCGCTGCGCCTGCTGCATCTGCTGCCCCCGCTGCTCCTGCTGCTCCCGCTGCACTCGCTGCTCTTGCTGCACCTGCTGCACCCGCTGCGCCTGCTGCATCTGCTGCCCCCGCTGCTCCTGCTGCTCCCGCTGCACTCGCTGCTCTTGCTGCACCTGCTGCACCCGCTGCGCCTGCTGCATCTGCTGCCCCCGCTGCTCCTGCTGCTCCCGCTGCACTCGCTGCTCTTGCTGCACCTGCTGCACCCGCTGCGCCTGCTGCATCTGCTGCCCCCGCTGCTCCTGCTGCTCCCGCTGCACTCGCTGCTCTTGCTGCACCTGCTGCACCCGCTGCGCCTGCTGCATCTGCTGCCCCCGCTGCTCCTGCTGCTCCCGCTGCACTCGCTGCTCTTGCTGCACCTGCTGCTCCTGCTGCTCCAGAAGGTTCCAGGGCCCGCAGTGAGCTCTGGAATGGGCTGGGTGGTGTTCCCAGGCGGGCCCTGTTGTGTGGCACATACTAGAGCAGCTGCTGGGAAGGTACCGGAGCAGAAAAGCCGGACAGGAGCCGGGAGGAGGGCACAGGCTGCCGCCCTGCCTGTGCTGGTCATGCTGGCCTTCCACAGGACCCCATCCGCAGCTGTGTGACACACGAGGTATGTTGTGTTTTCACATACCGTTGCAGGTCACAGAAGCTTCTGCACACTGGTTTCTGTGGTGGGGAAGACTTTGGAAAGGTCCTCAGTTGAAGCAATTGGAGGACCACGATCCTTAGGCATGGTGTGGTGTGCACTTACTATAACTTACCAACATTTTAGATGGCCCCAATGACATTCAGGCTTTCCTTCTGATGTCATTTCCTCACCTGGTTATTGAAGATAGCTCTGCAAATCTGACTGGTGCTGCATATTTCAGAAAATGATGTGTGGAGGTTCTGCTTTGTTCCAGTTTTCTACAGATTTGACTGCAGAACCTCCCTGTGTCACTGCTACCCGTTTTACCACAAGTGTCAGTTCTTCTCTAGCATTTCTCAAAAGCCTGTCCGTATAGCTGGGAACGAGACCCCCTTGCCTCTGCACCCTACAGAAAACCCATAATACGTAAATATACATTATACATAATAATTAATACATTAATTAATACATTAATACATTATACATAATAAAGGCTCTGCAGAGGGACCTGGACAGGCTGGATCAATGGGCCGAGGCCAATTGTATGAGGTTCAACAAGGCCAAGTGCTGGGTCCAGCACCCCAAACCTATGCAAACTTGGGGAAAAGTGGCTGGAAAGCTGTCCTGAGGAAAAGATCCTGGGGGTACTGGTCAACAGCCAGCTGAATATGAGCCAGCAGTGTGCCCAGGTGGCCAAGAAGGCCAACAGCATCCCGGCTTGTATCAGAAATAGTGTGGCCAGCAGGAGTAGGACAGTGATTGTCCCCCTGTACTAGGTACTGGTGAGGTTGCACCTTGAATTCTGTGTTCAGTTTTGGAGGTGCTGGAGTGAGTCCAGAGAAAGGCAAAGAGGCTGGTGAAGGGTCTGGAAATCATGTCTTATGAGAAGCAGCTGAGGGGACTGGGGTTGATTAGTCTGGGGAAAAGGAGGCTGAGGGGAGACCTCATTGCCCTTTACAAACTACCTGAAAGGAGGTTGTAGTGAGGTGGGGTTTGGCCTCTGCTCCCAAGTAAACAGCAGCAGGGCAAGAGAAAATGGCCTCAAGTTGTACCAGGGGAGATTTAGATTAGATATTAGAAGAAACTTTTCACTGAAAGAGTAATTAAAGACTGGAACAGGCTGCCCATGGAGGTGGTTGAATCACTATCCCTGGAGGTGTTTAACAGACACATAGATGTGGTGCTTAGGAGCATTGTTGAAGCACTGGACTTGGCAGAGTTAGGTTAATGGTTGGTAGAGTTAGGTTATGGTTATATTTGATGATCTTAAGGGCTTTTCCAACCAGAACCATTTTGTGATTCAGGTGAGATCTTCATCAGGTGACTTGAGTGCCAATATGCTTTTACTGATCTCCCCAAGGATACTCTTACTTCTCTTGTGGTAATCTATTTAATGTTTAGAAAGCTGTTATTTTAAGAGCAATTTCCTTAGCTCTATGACCTGTTTGCACTACAATTCTTTGGCACTTAGCTCTGCTGTGGAAAACTTGCATGCAGTGGCAAGCAGAGTACTGTACCCAGTTGTATGTGTGGGTTAGTGTTTAATGCAATGGATTAGATGGAAATCCACTGGGGCTTTTTTGTTTGTTCTGTGTCAAGTTTGTCTCCATTCTTGTGTGGCCAAGACAGTCACTGGTAAATATTGACTCAGTTTACTCAGAATTTCCTCTGTATTTTTTCCCCCACTAGTCTTAGTTAAACAAGTTTAGATTGATGTAGAAAGTCTGACATGCTGCCTAGTTTTTTTTACATCTATTTCAGCAAGTCTGGAGATTCCAAAGAAGCTGTTCACAGCTCTGGAGAACTACTTGCCTAACAAATGTGTGAAATGTGAATATAACCAAATTTGGAAATTTTGTAGATTGTTCAAATTATCACATGCCTTTTAAGATAGATGTTAAAAACAGAATACATTATTTCTTCTATTAATACCAGGGCAGGACTAAGCTTTGGGTGGTCTCCATTAATTAGAACTGACTTTTCTTTCCATGGTGTCTGTTATTTAACATATCTTTCAAGTGTTTCCATGCAAACCAAAATGGAAAAGATTTAGAACTCAAAATCAATGGGATCTTTGCTTTTTAGAAATGGCCAGTGAGAGTTTGATGAAGTATTATATTACGTTTATTGCACATTTTAGAAGCAGTCTAGCTCAGGTTCTTACAGCAGTCTTGGCACAGAAGCACATGCAGGAGTTAAAAGGACTCAGAAACTGATTTATTATTTTTTTCATTATGATATGGCTTTGATATATGCATAGGAAAAGAGGCACTTTGCATAGCTATTAAGAGAGCTTAATAACAAACATAATAAATTTATATAGCTGTTCTTTTCTGCTAAGAGGTAAGGTGCCAAAACAGAAACACTTGTGGTTCATTTTGGCTGCTGGGTAAAGAACTGTAACAGGTTTGGGCATGCACTGCATGTGACTGGGCTTCTCCACTGAAATCTCTGACCTGTTCTGTTAAAGGCATGAATTACTGCTGGAATCCTCAGAAAACCATGAGGCTTCTGACAGTTTGAGATGACAGCATCCTCATTTTTGGTGCTACTCGATTGTTTCATGGCTTTGCAGTATTTTATTACAATTAAGGGGTCATTCATATACTTTACGTTGTGGATGGAGACCATCAATTACTTCAGAAATCTTTTTCTTCTAAAAAGGGCGAGGATGAGGAGGATTCTTCAATTTTGGTAACATCAAAGAACTAATAAATGCCTGAGATGCCACGATACCTGACAGTCTCAGGTCTCAGATACAAGGTAGTGGGGGTAGACTTTTTATCTAAGTCATCATGATAAAAGGTGCCAAGAGATTTATAACTCAGTAGCCCAGGTTTTGGGTTTACCTTCCTGCTCTACATTTCTGTTTCAACTGGTACTGTGCATAAGCAGAGCATCTTCTAAAGAGGGCATCATTAGCTCCATATTCAGGAAGCCAGTATTTTACAGCTAGAGATGCTCCTCCAGTGACTTTGTCATATTGAATGGAAGAGTGGAAGATGAATCATATATACTTTGATTAAATATTACCCTGTCTCTTCCAGTTTCAAGTTTATTCAAGACTTTCAACATTTTAAAGCTGCTCTTCTAAGAGGCACACCTTAATTCAACTATTAGTAGATCAGGAGACTGAGTTGTGGTAGCTATGAAGTTTTAATGCTTCACACTATAGGTGTTTCATGCAACCATAAAAGTCACACTACTGCATGTCAGTGGAGGACCAAGAATAAGTCCTTCAAATAAGAATTTGGAGATTTATTTGCAAACTGAAAAAAAAATAAATAAAAAATAAGGTTTACATGCAATACCAAACAAGAACTGGTCACTGGCTATTACCTTTATTTTAGCTCCTCCCACTTTCTCCAGCATTCAACATAAATGGTCACAGTGTCTCTTCTCTGAAGATACACTTGAAGTTGACATGGAGAACCCAGATTCTGAAACTTTTGCTGTAACCACAAGTTGTTTTTTTTATATTATGAATGGAACTGATTCTATAACTAGTACTGATAATCTATTAATTAAAACTTCTTAATAAGAGTAGATTCTTTTCAGTTCAAAACAGCAAAATTGCTTTGCATGAAAGTTGCCTCTCCAGGGCATCTGTATCAAGCTGAGTTGTTAGGATGAGGCTGCTGTAAACAAGAAGTGCGTATTAAAGAGACTGCATTCCATAGGCCCACCACGAATTTCCTAGTCAGGCAGGTCCTATAGTAACATCCCATGACAGATGAGTTTCTTCTGATGGCACAATCACCTTCTCCAAGTATTCTTAGGGGATGGAGCAAGACGCAATGGGCTCCACAGCCACATGACTTGTGCAAGTGTGGCACATACAGATCATGAGTGATAGTGTGGGCATATTCATCTATCTAGTGGCATGAGCTGTGAAGAAAAATAGATTATCAGTGTTTTAGATTGATCCTAACATTCATCTTTTCAATCTTAATTTATTTCGGCTTATTTTTTTCCCTGTATCCTTAGAATAAGAATAACATTTTTGTCTCAAGAATGTAATTCTAAACTGTCTAGACCACTGTCAGAACTCCAGAAGACTCTGTTCAACCTACCCAGAAGCATTCATAAAGTCTTCATGACACTCACCTTATCTTCTTGCAGAACAATACACAGCTTGCAAAGCTAAGTCTTGCTTCAAGAAAATACTTGAATGATTTTGCAGATGCTGCCCAGCCTTGCTATTTACAATCACATAAGCCCACTGTCAGCATGCTTTCCAAGTCTGTAGAGAAGGCAAAGATCCTCCCTCAGCTGCCAGACCTACACCCAGGTAGGTCAACAAGAGTTTGCTGTTGATCTGAATACAAGCAGCATTAAGTTCCCACTATGCTATCTAAGGGAGTGTCTTTGAGTGCAGTCAATTGTTGGCAGCACAATGCTTAAAGCTGGGAAGAGCTGTTGTAAATACACCCAAGGGCTTAAACTGTAGTCTCATATTCTTATTTGGACGTCTAGGTAAACAGTAACATTTGAAGACTTTGCAATTCCATTTTCCTGCCCTCAGGTGAGAAGAGTCACATGCACTTTCAGGTCAGATCTCAGCAGCGCAGAGACCCTGAGTCTGTACAAATGCATGTACCTAATATGTTACAGCACCATGTGGTGAAAGCAAGACAGGCCATTGTAGTGTGACAGCATCCAAGTCAATGTACTTGGGAACAGCCACAGAATTGCATGGTCACACCAGTTCTAGCTTCAGTGATGGGATGTTTATTTGTAGCTTAAAAGATTCTGCACCATGCCCTTACACAGGGTAGGAAAAGAATACAAGACTCTATCCCGTTGTCATCCAGGCTTCAGCTTCCAGTCAGTAAATCAAGAGGGGAACTGAGAAAGAAACTAGAATAAGGAGAACACTCTGCTTCCTCCTCTATAATCACTCATTGCTTTTTCTTGTGAGTAGCAAACAGACTGAGGTCCCTCTCTTTTCCTGAAGCTCTGCTCTGTCACAGGGCTCTTTTTCTTGTTATGGCACATTCTCTTGCTTTTCATCAGCCTGTTTCATCTTATCACAATCTTAGATAGCACCTGTACTGTTTCTGATGTTGCAGCTTTAGTACAGAATACTTTCCTACCAAAAAAAATTGAAATATTTCTAGCCCTCACAGCTCTGGAGCAAAGGTTGAAAACTCAAGTTTTTATGAAACCAAATACATGAGACAACTTGTTCTGCCCTCCAAATATTCTTTCATAATCTTGTATTTTTAGAAGACCTCATCCATCACACTAGTAATTTGTCTTGGTTCACCAGTCACTGTTGTTAATCCCCCCATCATTACAAACTTATAAATAAGGTCCCCTAAATACACAAGACTTGCCTAAAGAGAATCACATCAATTTAACATATACTTTTTGAATGTTGATGCTTTTGAGGGTTTTGTTAAACATAAGTTTTAAGTTTTCATCAAAACCTAGCCACATACTGAGATATTCCGGGACTGGAATTTTAAGAAGAATATCACAAATTATGATAAAGGCTCAAAACTTGCAATAGAAACAGTTCAGGAAATCAGAACTTAGTTCTACCAACAGTTAAGCAGTAGACTTAAATGAATTACTGCATGAGTTCAAAAAGTAACGAGTGTCACTTTGTGCTTCCATAATCTGTTTTCCATTATATATTTAGATGTTGAAAGTTTTGTGGCAGAGGAGATCACACAGAATCACCAAGGCTGGAAAAGACCTTTAAGATTATCCAGTCCAGCCTATGACCTAACATCACCACATTGGCTAGACCATGGCACCAAGTGCCACATCCAGCCTTTCTTTGAACTCATCCAGGGACTCCACCACTTCCTTGGGAAATCCTTTCCAAGGTCTAATTACCCTTTCTGTGAGGAAATACTTTCTAATATGCAACCTAAACCTCCCCTGGAGTAGCTTGAGGCCATGCCCTCTTGTCTTGTTGCTAGTTGTGTGGAAAAAGAGCCCAGCCCCCCCCTGACTACAACCTCCCTTCAGGTAGTTGAAGGGTTTTCATGCAAGTGACTATTAACAAAACTAAGTGACAAAGACAACAATAATCAAACAGCTGCTCTTGTTTGCATTAGCTAACTGGTTGAAACAATGCTGAGGCTCTAAAGCTCCAGCCATTTAATCAGAAGAACTTCTGTCTCTTGGGACAACAGTTGTGCCCCTGAACTGGGTTCTGATGGGTGTAATCAGACAGAAGTATGTATCATTCAGATATGCAAAAGACTGCAAAGAGAAAACAACCCACTCATGTAAGAAATATTGATCATAGTGCAGTATTAGTCATAACACACAGAAGGTAGGTGGGAAGAGAAGGGAATGAACGCAGTGGACTGGTAAGAACCTGCTGTCACTGAACTCATGTGGCAAAACCCATCCCTCTGCCTTCAGTGGCTGGCCAAGACGTTAGGTGGCTGAGCGACAAGAGGAGTGAATGACTCACAATCTGTATTAGGTCCAGATTCTGAAGAACTGACTGGTACATTATTAATTTATTACCAGAAGCACAAGTCTGAACTGTGAGTCTACTTGCTGTAGCAATTTGCTTTTGGCTCTAAGGTGCATGTCCTTCATGCTGTTACATTGCTACATTCCACTTATGGTCCTATAAATAGTTCCTATAAACTAAACCATTTATATTCTGAGTGTACATGTACATAGTGTTGTAGACTTTCACACAGCTCAGCCTCTAAATCTGGACTAGTAAGTGGGACCAGCCTAGGCAGCACTTTGAGAACAGTCTGTGTGTTTCCAAGCAGCTTCAGGCAACCTACTCAGCTAACAACTCACAGTTTCCTGGGTAGCTCTCTGCTGAGAGCAGCTACCTTGCAGCAAGTTCACACAGAACATATAAAGCATAATTTTCAGTGTAACTGAGTGCTCTGTAATGCTCCTTGCTATCTGCCAGTGTAAAAGAAAGGAAGGAAGAGGGCCTGGCATTACACAGCCAAACTGAGGGGGAGGCTAAGCTAACTATTAAAAAAATGACATATATAAAATTGCCTTCTCTGCTTGGTTCTTTCCACATCTTTAAGTGATACCCTATATTTTATCATAGCTAAGAGTAAATATTGAGCAGTCATACATGAAAAGAAGCAGATGATGTCAGAGCAAAAGTAATTCTTGTAACACCTAATGCGTTTATGCCTAGATTTGTTTTATAAATTAATTGGCAGGCTTACTTTGTGGAAGAAGAGATAAAAGTAGATGCAGAACTGTACCTATCAGCTAATTAATGCAAGAAAACTACAGGACTCTGGAAGAGAAAATATAGAAAAGGCAATCTAATAAACTCCCATCCATACCTTCTCCCTCCTTGATGCATAGGACTGTGCTAATCTGTTATTCGCCCCTACCTGTAACTCATGCACAAAAGCCACATACCACTCCTATTTAGATTGTTAAGATTAGTTCAGATTACTAATACCCTATTCAAGATTTCATGATCACTTTTGTAATAATCTTTTAATGTTCCTTTTCTTGTTTACTTCTAGCTCTCTCCAAAGGTTTCCCCTTTCTCTATTCATTACACACATCAGCCATGTCTACAGCCTCATGGTTCTTTTATTTAAGTATACTATATTTTTATCCCACTTCCAATAGCTATTACTACTGAAATCTCCTACTTCAGCTCTGGTAGTTTTACCCAATTCACTAGAAACTTAGTATTTTAGCATATTTACAGGCCTGACCCTCTGCGGAGGTAATAGGAGATCCCGTATCTGATTTGTGGCTCTGTAGGAAGCAGGTAAAAGCTATGTTTGGGATGCCACTTCTGTACATACAGGAGACATCTCACTGTTCTGAATATTGCAGGGTGCTCATTCCAAGTGCTGGTGAGTTGAGGCCAGGTCATTATCCACCAGAAAACAGTGATAACAGAAAGTACTTCTCATGATGCTTCAGTGTAGGAATTCAGCAGCATTACTGGACTCTAGACCCTGCTCTAGCTGCAGTTCAGATTGGTTGGTTTTGCATATGTACTTTGGCTATTTAGATATTTTTTTTAATACAATTTCTATTGTCTACTTCAGAGCTTGATATATATCCTGTCTCAGAATGATAGTATTGCCTTAAAAATCAGAAACATTTTTTAAGCATGTCTTCTTATGTTCCTGGTGGATTCAAGTTACAGGAGGTAATGGCAATGTCAACAGCAAATGTTAGCTAAACATTGATAGCCACTATGAGGATTGGAGTGTAAAGCAATCACTGACTATTGTCCAAGACAACTCAGTTTTTAAGTTGCAACTTCTGGATGATAAAGAAATAATAGATTAATCAGAAAGATATTTGGATAGCATGGCCTAGCAGACCAATTAAGACAGACAGCAGAAAGCTTTAAAAGGAAGTATTGCTCAGTAGCTATTTTAGACTTTCCCTCATATCTTCCTGTTTTAGTATCAAAGCTACTAGGTCAAAGGGAATGAAAAGATCAGGCCCTTCTCCACAGATCCCATCCTGATTCTAATAAATACCTCAGAAACAGAAAAAAAAAAAAAAAAAGGAGGAAACTTCAATGATTTTTTTTCAATTCAGGGATAGCAATTTTAAGTGACAAATTATTTTAAAATTCGACACCAGCCTTACATGTTTCTCTGTTTTCTGACATCCCTAGAGAAATAAAGCTTAATTCTCAAGAATTGTTCTTGAAGAGGAACAGTAGTAATTACCAGATTTAAAAGTACCGAGGCCAAAGATTTCTGGCCTTGGAAAGGGATCTGTATTCCAAGAGCAAACATAGCAGACAACAGACACAGCACCTAGATGGAATTTACATACCAGGAAACTTAAATGTACACAACCTTATTAAGGTGAGACAGCTTGGTTAAGTGTACAATTACAAAGCCTTATCTTCAATACACCTCCCCAGCTGTGAAGCTGTAACGTGGCATGACTAGAAACACTTCACAGTATCTCCCTCAGCCCAGCAACATAAGCATTTGCTTTTTGGGGCTCAGCTTGAATTATCTTCTCTTCAATTGCAAGCTGATATTGTCCAGGTACGGAAGCATCTTGATGGTGATAGTGCAAACCTGTGCTGTCCAGGAAAGCGGCAGCACTTAATCACTGCAAACCACTCACACCTGAATCTATATTATGTGACTAATTTCCCTATTGGTTCAGGGCAGGATTAGAGAAATTGCTCACTTGGCTCTTCAGGTGAAAACCTAGTGCTTTAAAGCTATTTATTTCTCTAGAGTATCTCATAGAGATAATACTATCAAATTGTGGGTTTACGGCCTGGTACTGTTCTGGGTTTTAGTAGACATAACATTTCTGTTATGGTGTTATAAGAAAAATAAATTTATACTTCCAATTGTAATTGAGAAGAGGATCTTCTTTTAAAATTTAGATGTTTGTGGAAGCTGATTAGGATTTCACAGGGAAAGCTGAGCCTGAGTGCTTAATAATGTGTCCTTTTAAAATAAATTCACCAGGTAAATCTCAAGTTTTGGAACTCTTCCACCTTGTCTGATTTCCTGGTGCTTGTTCATACAGGTTTTGCTTTGTGAGCATGCCTTTGACTAGCTGTGACATGGCACCTTTCAAATGAAACTTATTTTGAAACACATCTCATATTTTACATCCATCCAAACTTCCTTCTTAAAGGGCTTTGGAGCTCAGTTCTCTCCTCACTTCTTTTTGCTTACTTTACTGCACTGGCTTCCACAGAGAAGCTTGGTATTGACTCGAGTGTATAGGAAGTAATTCTGTTTAATAAGGAAAAAACATGTTTTACTCAGAAATGCTGAGTCATTTTCAATTCCCAATTTGGATTGGGAAGAAAAGGTGGGAATGCGCTATTGTAACTGCATCACAGAGCACAAGTGGCAATCCACACCCAGGAAGGGACTGCCTCATCATACTTGTGTGTGTGTAACCTGCGTGAGAGTTCAGTTCTCTCACCAAGAGACAGAGAAAATCCTTTGTATTTCCAAGCTCCCTTTCACAGTCTCAGCACTAATTTCAGATTAGTACATCTCTATTCCAACCTAGAGATATGGCACAAAGTATAATATCTGAATATATTCCCTTTCCAGGAATGAAACTGGTTGCCATCTGGATAGAATGGAAACTTTCAGCAGCATCGTCTCCCTCCGTGACTTCGCTGGACTATCCACACAGTGTCAGGATAAGGTTGTAACAGCTCTCTCGTAAAAAAACACTTCTTCCTTCTTGTCGCTGTCGATAGGGGGCTTATGATTTGACCCTATTTCTTTTTAATCCATTTCTGCTCTGGATTACAGATCCTTGCTTCAATACAAGAAGCAATAATCCCATAATTCAATTCATTTAGAGGTTAGGGGTTTTTTTTTTAATCCTTCTTATAAATTAGGATTTTTATTAGTCTAAATCAACTCTGAAATAAATAATCAGTGAAGTCCCATCTCATGTGGCATTACAGTAATAATCCCCCACAGGTGCTCCTCAGGTGTGCTGCTTAACTTCTGGACTAACACACATTGGATAAGCCATGCTGGATACTGATTTGAGGTGCTCTTTGCTCCTAGCCAACTAGATATTTAAGACTCGGCATAAAGATGTTTCAACTTAAATGTTTCACATAATATTTGTGCTAATTGTATGTGGCACCAGATGATTTTCCTCACCCTTGGTTAGAGGTGTCAGGGAGACTTGCTTAATGCATTGGATTCTAGTGTTAAGAAGATCAGTGTGTTACTGATAGCTGGCACTATTTAGCAGAAGCTGGCTGACCTGGCAGCCTGCTCTGCCAGGAGCCGCTCACATCGGTAGGAAAGCGGTGCTGCTCAGCCTGTGCTCCCCTCTCGGTGCTGCTCTCAGACATCAGCCAGCAAACCTCCTGGGACGAAGCGCCCATGAAGGCAGCCAGGCGCTGTGCGGGTGGGTTTTCACAGTGCTCCTGCCCTTCAAAACGTTTTAGGGATCAACCAACGAGAAAAGCGGCGGCCAGCAGGTCGGGCCAGGCTCCGCAGAAGCCTCGAGGAGAGGCCGCACGGACAGCGGCAGGGATGTCCC
>NW_009954196.1:749819-792236 GCF_000747805.2 Chaetura pelagica | reverse complement strand
GGGGGGGTCCTGGCCGGGGGGCGGGGCTTGCCCGGTGCCACAAGTCGTGTAAATAAAGGCTGCCTTCAAAGGTGGTATATATGGGTGTTGGTTTTGTTTTTCCAAGGCAATTCAGTAGTAAGTTGTAAAACAGAAACTGGCAGGGAGTGTTACCGGACTGCTCTGTCACGTTGGACCTTAAAACCAAAAATACTCAACTCTCCATCGTGGCAGTTACCGCTTGTTTACCTACTGACGCGTTCTGCTTTGGTGGGAGCTCCAGCACAGAAACGCTGTTGAGTTTTGCGCGCGTAAGGTGAAGTCTTGTTTCCGAGCTGGGTGTTGTTTGGCCGGTGCCGAGATGCAGCGCACGGTGTCATTTCATTCCGGTAAGCGCCCAGGAGCGCCTGCGGGCGTTTGCCGGGTCGAGCTTGGCAGGCAGGCAGGCAGGGAGGGAGGCAGGCAGGGAGGCAGGGGGGCGCGACAGCTTTGCCGCTGGCCCTCAGCGCAGGCAGGGGGTGGGGACAGCTTTGCCGCTGCCCCTCAGCGTCCTGTCCCGAAATGCTCCAAGTGACCGGAGGGTAACTTTGAAAAGGAAAATAAATTTCAAAGTACCGACCGTACTTTACCGGTGTTGTGCTTCAGAAGAGCTCTTTTCGTTTGTTCTCTCCGCAGAGAGCATTAGTACCTCGGTGGACAAATTCTTTGCCGTGTTGCCGAGCGCGCCCCGCGCGGGAAGGCGCAGCCCTGGGGCAGCTCCCGGGTCTCGCTGGCACCCAGGGCGCTGTGAAGCGTCGGCTCTTGCAACAGCGCTTCGGCTAAAGCGGCTTTGTTTTTTTCAAAAGAGAATGTGGGTGCCCGTTCTAGGAAAGCGCTGACCAAGACGTCATTCTGAGGCGTCATCGTGTTTGCAGCGTTTTGTAACCTGCAGAAATTCCTGCAGCTCAAGAAAACGAAAGAGGAAAACGCAGCCTGTAACTAGTGAGAACTCTAGAGTTAGTTGTTTTTGTTGTTTTCTAACATGTTGGTAGCTTTTCTTTGGTTCTCAGACACAAAATAACACGGGAATTATTTAAAAAAAAAAAAAGGAAAAAAGGATGTTGCAGGCAAATAATCAAAACGAAGTTTCCTGGCCTTGGTCACCTGTATCTCTGACATGGGTGTTTTAGAAGTGGAAGTTGTAATTTTATGTCCTTTAAATAAGCTGTGAACCTTTTATGACGTTCTGCGTTGATAAGATCATAATTACAGTTGTCATTAGCTGTGCCCTTAGGTCAGCCAGGCACTTAAGTTTGCATCCAATTTTGAGCATAGAAATAATTCAGTGAGTCTCCTTTACTGTTTTCATTTAAACATAAATGTTTTGCTGAAGCACTGTAGACGGTTTCAGAAGTAAAACCTTAAAAGATGTTGTAAATTATTATAGTCTCGAGGTAAAATCCTTTGTTTAGGATTTAGGTGGAGCTGACAGACCATGTGTGGGGAGGACACTACTCTTGCTATTAGGATTTTTTCCCCCTTTCAACTTTTATGTTCGTTTGAAAAGCAGTAACCATATATATTTTCTTTTTCTTCATTTAAAATGCAGAATTAGCTACACTAAAATACCTCTGTATTTCATTGCATCCTCCAAGCAAACTATACTGGTATTGGAAAATTGAGCAAAGCAGGTCTGAGTTGTGTGATGTTGCATTTTTGTGATTATTTAAAAAAAATCTTTTAAAGATAATATTGAGGAATTATACTCAACACTTTATTCAGAGATTACATGTCTTTGTAGTAGCTGAAGGATAGTAAAAAAACCCCACAACTTTGGTGTGTTGCTTTTGTGGAAATTGGGCATATCTGAGTTTTATACTGAGAATAGTTTCCTTAAAACAGGCCCCAGGTATTGAAAACGTAGACAGGAGGTGAAATGCCAGTAAATTTTTAACATTTAAAGGCAAACTTCCAATCTGTTTCGTTATGGAGTTAAATCCCTTCAAAAAAGATGGAGCTCCTTGTCAGCTTGTTAGGGTTTTTAAAATGCTTTTTCTTTCCTGCTTGTGCTTAGGGGATCTGTGCCAATAATGAGTGAAAGTATGTGTCGTGTTCCCTTAACAAGCAAATAGAATTGAAATATTGTATTTCAGAATACTTTAGTTCTTTATCACCTCTCATTTTGAATAATCCAGGAATTTGCTGTTTGTAGCACATTTTTTTCTTTTCCTTTTATTTAAAAAATAAAGATGTGTGTGCATATAAGTTGCATTTTCCCAATTTTTTCAGACTACATCAGGACAGCCTTCATCTAAGCGATAGATATTTAGTTCAGATCTAGCCTTTGCCCAGGGACCTCAGAAACAATATAATTTATTAAAATGGATGCAATGAAAAAGAGTAGTTGAGAACAACGTAAATAAAATACCCATTGGTTAAACCTTCTCTGTGTGAAAATTCTGCTTGATTAGTAATTCGGGATGGGGATGTCCCTCTGCTCTCCTGTGCTTGCTCTCCAGAAAATTTTCTTCTGCAGCAGCTTCATTCATGGCAGCAGTAATGGAAGTGCAAGGTGCTGGTAGCTAACAGGTATTAATTGTGCAGACCTGCACTAAGCAGGTTTGGACAATATGCGTTCAAATGCCAGCAATTGTTTGGAATCCTACCTGTACAATATTCCCACTGTTGTTACATTGCTTTTAACAAAAATGGGATTTGTTTTTCTTAAGAAAAGCATATTCTATTCAGCCTTAAAAAAATAGAAATGGTGAGCCAGACACATGCAGCAATTGTGCATGTAACTTCTGTAGGTTCCTGACCCAACTTGTGTGTCTCCTAAGTGTCAGAAGACCTAAGCCTGTATCTACGTATGACCTGCTGCTGTGTGCAGAGATAGGAGAGAACAGTTCTCAAACTTCCTTTTTTCCTTCCTTGTACTTCTCTAAGAATATAATCTGCTCCAAAGGTTTTAGCTCTGAAGCTGTACTCCCAGTATTTTGGAAGAAGTAACTGGGTTCTAAGGGAAATGAAGTGCTAGGTAAGTTCAGAGAGGTTTAGAGAGCTGAGGTGGAAGGGCCAGGCGTTGAAAGGGACGGGCAGCATCCTGACTTTGAAGGCACTGCCGTAGTGAAGGCTTGAGACTGAGCATCCTGGATCAGTGTATCTGTTCTCTCAGAGCAGCCTGCTCTGTCCTCTTGCCAGAGTCATCTCAGCAACTCTTGTCCTGCTTCCAGCCCTGACCCAGCAACTCACAGCATCTATTGCACAATAGATTTACCAGCATCTCCATTTGGGAAATGCTGATCTCTAAAGCAATTGTCTCTATACAGGTACAAGATTATGTTTTGCAAAAGATAGAAAAGTGAGGTTCAAGGATTAATAGTTGCCACTGAAATAAGTAAATGTTACCAGGTAAAATGCACTGTAGAGACTGTACAGCGCAGCAGTTACTGTTTCTACCTCAACATTGCATAGCTGCTACAGGAATTTGGAGAGCTCTAAGCTGTTCCTAAGTGCAAAGTTCACTGCAGTCAGATAGCCTGCCATGTTTTATAGCAAAATATAGCAAAAATATACTTAGTTATATTTTATGAATATTGTATTTGTCTTTGGCTTGCTTTAATTGCTGTCTATTTTTAATAAGCTAAATAAAGAAGCTGATAATGACAGAGAATTTATTTACTTTCATTCAGTGTCAAGTTAAAGAAATCCTTTTTTAACAGGTGACTAGCAATGAAAGCCAAGGTAAAAATTAAAAAACACTGGTAGAAAGCTTGCAGGAAGAACTGTGCTTTCAGTGTATTAATCCAGCTGAAGTGTGGTAGTTGAATTTCTAATCTTCAAGCTTGGTTTCTGAATCCTAGCCTTGAAAGGTTAGAACAAGTTCATGTAAAACATAAAGCAAGAAATTAATATTCTTCAACATAGCTATTTATTTGAACCATCAAGACTAATTCCAGTTCACAAGTATAGTGAACTCTGGGTAATAAAGATCATTCACTAATGTAGGTGTCTTCAGTGTACCTTTTACGCAATGTTTCATCCTTTTAAATTGATCTGTGCTGTAACCAAGCCTTCCATTAAATGTGGATCTGACCTAACTCAAGTCTTTATACTGAGCTAATTACAGAATAGTGGACAAGTTTTATAAAGGATTAGTTGATCTCTTGTATTTTCAACAGCAGACAGATACCTGATGCTAGTTGTTTGCATCCATTTTCAGGGAATATAAGGGACATCCTGTCACATCAGGTGTTATGCTTTGCTTTTATTTGGTTTGCTCAAAGTACAAAAAGTTTGAAAGAGATGAGTAGCTGGTGAGAGTTTCCACCAGGCATCATGCTCTCTTACAATGAGGTAGGACTTTGTGGGGATGGAGAAGTTGGTGATACTGTTCATCCTTCATTTCTGCAGATTGATTTTTAAAAATGCATTTATATTTGAATAATGTAGATTTCAAAGTAGAGACCTGTTTACTGTATCTCTATTTAAAGATCTGAGAAAGGATCAGTATGTCATGTTTTATGGGTTTTTTTTCTCTGGTCCTATATGAAATGTAAACTTAATTAGTTAAGGGCATTGGTGCAGTTTACAATAGGGAGGGATTATTTTTTTGGAGGGGTGGAAGGTGTTGTTCAACTATGTCAGATAACATAATTATTTCCTGCTTGGAGGAATAAGTCTTCCTAATTTGTTAGTATTTTTACTGTTCAGATATTTAGCTAGGCCAGTATGAGAATAAAGTTAGAAAGAGAAATAATTAAGTTTAAAGTCTTAGTTTTTTAGAGGGCATGCAACAGCTGGGTGAGATGTCTATAAATGTTTTCAGAAATAACTGGACTATTAGTGCCTGAACCAAACATTAAAGCTTGATTCCTCATAGGTGATGAAAATTTGCATTGGGTTATGCTTGTCTTTAGCAAGGAAATAGGAAGAAATCCTTTTCCCTGTTTGTAGGGATTGGACACTGGTACGAAAATGGTTTACCTAATTTTTAAAATTTAGGACAGAAAGTTGAGAAACAGCAGAGGGAAGGATCTGGACTGCAAAAAATCAGGAGCTGAAAAAAGTTGACTAAAGAAACCTATTTTTGTTTTTAAAAGTAGTTAGATACAGTGGATGTTGGAGAACAGCAGTTGAGATATGCAGTCAAATTATCAGGATAAACAGAAATGAGAATTTTTGTTCCCAGAAGAGAGCATTCATGCATTCATTATGTTTTTTCCATTTTAAATGCCTGAAGCTTTAAAACAATTTTGGAATACAGTAAGCGCATTTGTGCTCTTCCAGCAGTGCCTACTTGTACCTGGTATTATTTGGTTATGAAGGAGGAGTACTGATGCGAAGTAACTGCCCTTGTGTGGGTAGGTTTGGTTGGTGCAGCACCGTTATCTTCCATATATGTATGTGTACATTTCTTCATAGTTGGTTTTTTTCCTCCTTTTTTTAACCTTTTTCGCAATGGCAGCTGATTCTCCCTGTGGGGAGAAAGGAATACTGCATGCATGCAAATGCACATGCATACACTCTTACAGTCCCTCAGTAGGCACAGCTGTGTTGTTTTGGACAAGTTTAGCTGAGTTTTACGTTTTCACATTGTACTAGGAGGTAAATTACTTTCACCCACTTCTGAATTTTCACACTAAAAAAACACTTGAGTTGAAACGTTCAGTTTCCTGTGCCCCATTATCTGAAAGACTTCAGATGATCTCCAGGGTGGAGACTGTCGTGGTTGATTGTGGTCTGCAGGTGTAGGGGTATTTTTTTTAAGTTGTAGATGCAAAGTTTGCACTACAGTCTGTGGGAATTGGAGACCATGTGGGAAGCAGGCACGTATGGTAACACAAACTTGAATCCCAGTCATCTTGGAATGAGAGAGAGGTGGTTTTGACCTGACTTCCCCAAGATTTATATGTCAGCAAATACAGCTTGGATAAAAACAATCTCTGCCCCAAAATACTGCTCGTGTTAAGGAGATTGACCAAAGCTGCCCATGGTAGATGCTAATCTTATCGCTTAATGCATGTAGCAAAGGTGCATAGAAACACAAACAGCAAGGGAAGAGGCTAATTAAAAGTAATACAGTTAATACTAGGGTATATTTTTTGCAATTTTCTTGTTGGTTTTTAATCATGTTACTGACTCCCTGGATTTGCCTCAAATTTCTTGTACGAAGAGGAGGCTTAGGGATTTGCTAACTAAATAAATCCCAAGGAAACAAATTCTGTTTTAGAGGTAGAGCTCTTAGAACATTTTTGTTATTTGTTTGGCTTTGAGAGAGAACAAAGCATATAGTGAAACTGAGAGTCTTTTCAGTTATTTAGGGGTGTCCTTTTAAACTTCCGGGTTAATTTTTGTGTAGGCCCTGACAAGGCAATCAAGTGGCAGTTTACATACACAAAGGCACGTGTTTGCACATCTAAATCATTGTGTTCCTAATGAAGTGGCTTAGTATTTAAGCCGGAGAGAACGTCTTCAACCTTTCCCTCCAGTGCTGCAGCTGACTGTTAACAAGCACAGAAGGTCTCAAGTAAGAGGGACCTGTGCTTTTGGTGGGAGGGAGATTGTGTTCAATACCTGGGTACAAATTCATTAGTACATACCTACAGTGGTAGCATGTGGGTAGTTACCTTGCTGCTTTTGAGTGTAATGTGCATCTTTAATGACTGCTGGTTTGCTCTCATGACATTGTTAATTGCATCAGCTAAAAAGGCAGAAATTACCATTTTGATCAGGTTAAATCGAAGGACTGATTCAGATGGACGTAGATTTTATTTCTGTATGGATTCTAATGTTTATTACTATTATTTGTAGTGTTTGCCAAAGTATTTAAAGTACTTGAAATGAAATGTTTTCAGAAATACTACATCCGCCATATTTTTTTACTTTGAAGTCATGTATTGTAGAAGTGTAAACGTGACTAGGAGTGCAGCAGGTGTGAGAGCTGCTCTTCTCCCACAGTGCTCTCCTGGAGGAAGAGGAATGAGGGCTGAGAAACTGGAATAGGGCAAAGATGATAGAACAAGCTGATAAATTTATCCTATTTGGATTACAGAAAACATGGTGAGATGCTTTGCCTAAAAATTTTGCAAGGAACTATACACTTAGCAAACAGGCAAGTGGGCAGACACTATTCTTATTGCTCCTCAGAATCTTTTTCTGTTCTGAACAAGCATATTTACTATGTTAACTGAGTACTTAGGTATTTTAGAACATGATTTTGCATATGTGGCTTATGAAATATTGATTAACAATGAGAAATCACAAAACTTGACTTTCAGGACCAGTTTTTCTTCTGTTTATGCAGAAGAAATCTGGCATTTACACTCACCAGTTAACTAATCAGTGTGCATCAGCAGGTTGGGTGTTTTCTGACAGTTCTAAAAAGCATTGGCTGTTGAGGTCTTCAGATTCTTTTCTGTAATGTCTACACCTTTAACTGGAAAGTGTTTGCCAAAAACTAAATTACAGTTATTTCGGTGACTTGTCAATTGGTAATGAGGATTATATTCTTACTATGGAACAGAATGTCAGATAAAAACATCTTAGTAAAGTTTGTTGTATAGTGATGGTTTTGTTATGCCTTGTATGTTGGCTTTTTTCCATGAAGACTGTTAATAGCAGCAAATTATTGATTAAAATAGTGCTTTGCTGAACGTGACTGTGAGGTAATGTGTTGACTAGGATATTTTGTATTGCTGAAATCCTGATGTATTAGGTGATGAAGGCTCAGTGCTGGGTCCTAAACTTGGGTCACAACACCACCATGCAATGTGACAGACTTGGGGAAGAGTGGCTGGAAAGCTGTCCTGAGGAAAAGGCCCTGGGGGTGGTGATTGACAGTCACTGCATATGAGCCAGCAGTGTGCCCAAAGAGGCTAATTAAAAGTAATACAGTTAATACTAGGGTATATTTTTTGCAATTTTCTTGTTGGTTTTTAATCATGTTACTGACTCCCTGGATTTGCCTCAAATTTCTTGTACGAAGAGGAGGCTTAGGGATTTGCTAACTAAATAAATCCCAAGGAAACAAATTCTGTTTTAGAGGTAGAGCTCTTAGAACATTTTTGTTATTTGTTTGGCTTTGAGAGAGAACAAAGCATATAGTGAAACTGAGAGTCTTTTCAGTTATTTAGGGGTGTCCTTTTAAACTTCCGGGTTAATTTTTGTGTAGGCCCTGACAAGGCAATCAAGTGGCAGTTTACATACACAAAGGCACGTGTTTGCACATCTAAATCATTGTGTTCCTAATGAAGTGGCTTAGTATTTAAGCCGGAGAGAACGTCTTCAACCTTTCCCTCCAGTGCTGCAGCTGACTGTTAACAAGCACAGAAGGTCTCAAGTAAGAGGGACCTGTGCTTTTGGTGGGAGGGAGATTGTGTTCAATACCTGGGTACAAATTCATTAGTACATACCTACAGTGGTAGCATGTGGGTAGTTACCTTGCTGCTTTTGAGTGTAATGTGCATCTTTAATGACTGCTGGTTTGCTCTCATGACATTGTTAATTGCATCAGCTAAAAAGGCAGAAATTACCATTTTGATCAGGTTAAATCGAAGGACTGATTCAGATGGACGTAGATTTTATTTCTGTATGGATTCTAATGTTTATTACTATTATTTGTAGTGTTTGCCAAAGTATTTAAAGTACTTGAAATGAAATGTTTTCAGAAATACTACATCCGCCATATTTTTTTACTTTGAAGTCATGTATTGTAGAAGTGTAAACGTGACTAGGAGTGCAGCAGGTGTGAGAGCTGCTCTTCTCCCACAGTGCTCTCCTGGAGGAAGAGGAATGAGGGCTGAGAAACTGGAATAGGGCAAAGATGATAGAACAAGCTGATAAATTTATCCTATTTGGATTACAGAAAACATGGTGAGATGCTTTGCCTAAAAATTTTGCAAGGAACTATACACTTAGCAAACAGGCAAGTGGGCAGACACTATTCTTATTGCTCCTCAGAATCTTTTTCTGTTCTGAACAAGCATATTTACTATGTTAACTGAGTACTTAGGTATTTTAGAACATGATTTTGCATATGTGGCTTATGAAATATTGATTAACAATGAGAAATCACAAAACTTGACTTTCAGGACCAGTTTTTCTTCTGTTTATGCAGAAGAAATCTGGCATTTACACTCACCAGTTAACTAATCAGTGTGCATCAGCAGGTTGGGTGTTTTCTGACAGTTCTAAAAAGCATTGGCTGTTGAGGTCTTCAGATTCTTTTCTGTAATGTCTACACCTTTAACTGGAAAGTGTTTGCCAAAAACTAAATTACAGTTATTTCGGTGACTTGTCAATTGGTAATGAGGATTATATTCTTACTATGGAACAGAATGTCAGATAAAAACATCTTAGTAAAGTTTGTTGTATAGTGATGGTTTTGTTATGCCTTGTATGTTGGCTTTTTTCCATGAAGACTGTTAATAGCAGCAAATTATTGATTAAAATAGTGCTTTGCTGAACGTGACTGTGAGGTAATGTGTTGACTAGGATATTTTGTATTGCTGAAATCCTGATGTATTAGGTGATGAAGGCTCAGTGCTGGGTCCTAAACTTGGGTCACAACACCACCATGCAATGTGACAGACTTGGGGAAGAGTGGCTGGAAAGCTGTCCTGAGGAAAAGGCCCTGGGGGTGGTGATTGACAGTCACTGCATATGAGCCAGCAGTGTGCCCAGGTGGCCAAGAAGGCCACGGCATCCTGGCTTGTATCAGAAATAACGTGGCCAGCAGGACTAGAACAGTGATTGTCCCCCCGTACTGCACTGGTGAGACTGCATCTCGGATTCTGTCTTCATTTTTGGGCACCTCACTTCAAGAAGGACATTGAGGCGTTGGAGTGAGTCCAGAGAAAGGCAAAGAGGCTGGTGAAGGGTCTGGATATGAGAAGCAGCTGAGGGGACTGGGGTTGATTAGCTTGGGGAAAAGGAGGCTGAGGGGAGACCTCATTGCCCTTTACAAACTACCTGAAAGGTTTAAGTTGCAGTGAGGTGGGGGTTGGCCTCTGCTCCCAAGTAAGCAGCAACAGGGCAAGAGAAAATGGCCTCAAGTTGCACCTGGGGGGGAAGCGGTTAGGTTGGATATCAGGCAAAATTTATTCACAAATAGTTGTCAGGGTCTGGGACAGGCTGCCCAGGGAAGTGGTAGAGTCACCATCCCTGGAGGTGTTTAAAAGGCATGTGGTTGTGGTGCTTAGGGACATAGTTTAGTGGTTGGCTTGGCAGTGCTAGTTTAATCGTTGGACAATCTTAAAGGTCTTTTCCAACCAAAACAATTATCTGAAGTACAGCATGGATGACTGTGGCTGCTTATTATAGCTGTTACTAATTTTTGGCTGAAAGCCAAAATTTGTTGTTTGCTCAAATGCTGTAAATATTACCCAGTAAATATTTATCTCTAAAACTGAATTACAAACAGACAAGTACTTTTATTTTGTAGGTTAAAAAATATTTTATCCTCATGGACCTCTTTTTTCTTTGTAGTCATCTGGGTACTGTCTCATATTCCTTAAATTTTAATTTTATTTCATTTTCTGCTTGTGTGCAACAGATGGCTCTGTGTCATCTTTGCCTCTGTCAAAGGGAAGTACCTGAATTGGAATCCTTCTAGTTCCTATAGAAATGGACATGGTGACTCAGTTTTTCTATACTGGTTTATTGATCACTGACCACTCTCTTTCGTAGTGCAGTAGGTTTTCACAGTACACTTTGCTGGAAAACACGGTTTGTGTTCATTATGGTGCAATAAGAAGGCCACTGATATGTTTCTATCTTCTATTAGTTATTAACCTTTTTTAGAGTGTCTGGTTGCATGTAGACATGAGTCTCTTGAAATAGTCACTACAGGTATTTTGGAATGTTCCCTTTTTAGTAAGGTCAGCATAAATGAAACCGTAATTCTTTCAATAATGACTGCATGAAAGGAAATAACACTAGTGTTTTATAATAGATGTAATACATTCCAAAGAAAATTTCCAGGCTCTGCAACTGGCTTGCTGTTGTCCCAAAGAAAATTAAGCCAGGATAAACTTTCTCAGTGTCCCGCATTTACATGTAGACTTATGAGAGAGGATTTTATTGTACATCCATGATTGTTGTTGTCAGCACTGAGTTGGTGTGGGTGCCGAGCTCTTGTGGACTCTGGAAATAAAGGTGTCCAAAAGTAATCAGTGTTTGACTCTTGTTTATATTTAAATAAAAAAAATATTGGATGTTCTTTCTGGAGCATCTTGATCTTGCATTTAGTAGTACTTCAGAAGAAAACTGCTGGGCTTCCATGAATGCTCAGAAGTGTCTTTATTTTATAAAAATGTGGAGTCCCGCTTTTGCTGAACTGTGCTAATGATTTGCAGAACAGTCAGAGCAAAGGCAGAAACAAATTAATTCCTGATTTTAATAAATTTTTACTTAAGGGCTTGGACTGTAATTTTTAGTTGTTTTTTCCAGGCAATGGAAAATCCTAGCTGCAGCCTGACCTGTCCTTAGGCTGCACCATGCAAATACTGAGGAACTTAAAAGAGTATTTTAGAAATCATTAACATTATGAGTAAAATAAGAGGGATCAAGATGGGGCTTTTTACTTTTTTCCAGTTTCTCTGTTGCTGTACATGGAAAAAAAATGAGTTAGGATTATGTGCTTCTGTTTCAGGACTTAAAATGGCAGGAGAAGATTCCTATATTCTGGGAGTGTCTGATCCCCAAGTAAGTGGATTTGGTTTTTTTCAGTATCCCTGTGTTCTCTTCCAGCTCTTTTTTGGCTGTGTGTGATATTGTCCTGTCATTTCCTTGGCTTGACAACATGGAGATATAAAAGCATTCCAGCTCTTGGCAGAAATCAGGTTTGGGGAAATTTTGGGGTTTTTTTTCTCTAAGGTATTTTTGTGACCTCTAAAGTGCCTTGCCACTGATGAAATGGCTGAAATGAAAAGGAAAGCTAGGCCTGCTGGAGGAAGCAATTGAAAAAATACTAATTTTTGTGCCATGTGACACTTGGTCTGAAATTTCTCCATGGTGAGCATTGGTCTTCATCTGCAAATAAAGCCACTTATGTCCAAAAAGACCCCTTTGTATAATTTTTTGTGAATTTTGCATTGACGTTGATGAGTGAAGTGTTCCTTCACTCACAGAGATCAGTAGGCCTGGCTTTTCAGAAGCTCTTCCTGATCCCATTAGGTCATTTTGTGATCCACTTAAGTTGTGAAAATGGTGCTTTACTGAAAAGCTTGAGTGAAGAACAGATCATTTCTACTCATCTTAATTTCCAAAAATAAATTACTTAAACCTTTCTGCATTCTCCACTTCAGAAGAAGATACTTTGTATCTGACAAGAATTAAATGAGTTAAGACATGTCAGTGTTTAAAAAAAAAAGTAAATTTAACTTGAGTATACTGTTTTATTGCATTATAACTTGTAAATACTTTCTTAAGGAAGATAGTCTTATGGGGTTTAATCACAGAAGTGGAAATGAAAACTCATAGGTTCTCAGCAAGACTTTGGACAAGACAACTATGAATTTGCTTTTCAGAATTTGCCATCTAAGCTCTCTTAAATATGCAGCTGTTAGTGCATTTAAGCAAATGTGTGCTTAGAAACTTCTGAGCTCTGTGGTCTCATGATACTGATGAAACTTGGTCAGTACTATCAACTTTGCTTGCACTGTTGTTGCCAAAAAAAATAAATACAAACTGTTTACATACTGTACTGGGGTGTTAGCAGTTTCAGTATTTGGATAGAACCTGGATGTTCTTTGCTGATAGATGCTTTATAAAATTAGTAATGAAATATGTATTTTCTTTTAATATAGATGTTTGCAATGGATCAGTTAATGGGAATGAATGCATTATTTAATAATACAAATTACATCACTTCAGACTTGCCGCTACGAACAGGTAGGAACTGTTGCTCTTTGGTTGTGCTATTGTCTTGCTTTTTCTTCCAGTTTATTTTTTTGTGACATTCTTTTCAGAGGCATTTTTGTTTACACTCTTTTTATTTTATTTTTTTAGAATCATAGAATCGTTTAGGTCAGAAAAGACCTGTAAAATCATGAAGTCCAACCATTAACCTAACTTTCATAGCACTAAATCTCAAGGTTGTCAACTAGACTTACTACTTATTATACCCCTAGGCATCTCTTTCTTGCCCTCATGAAACTTTCAGTACTGAGGCAAATCTGATTTTCTCCTGGTTTGTACAGAAACATGAAAGTTTCTGTTATCTAAATGATTTGAGTGACCAAAGAGCTTTGAGCAACTTGGTTTTATACGTTATTTTGTATTTTTTTCTAAATTTGCATCTTCAGTGACCTACATGTTTGTATTGCCTGAGTTCAATGTATACTTTCTTTTTTTTTAATCATTGTTTCGTTTGTTGTAATAACTCTTAAGATGTGCTTGTTTTTCTCTAGTAAAATGTAGAATATATATACAACTTCCGGTATAATTCAAGTCTGTTTTTCCTTCTTGGTGACTTCTCTGTTTCCTGTAAAGTGGCAGTCTGGTATTAAAAGTACCTGACAATTTCCTGAATAATAACAGTAGTTTGAAAGTTCAGAGTCCAGTTTTGAAACCAGCTACTGAAAATAAGCAAATAACATTCTGCAAAGGTCTGATATGCAGTTTTTCCCCTATGGTCCCAGAACAGGAATATCAAATAGAAGTGTGTTACCTCTCAGCCAGTATCAGCTGCTTGATCAACCTAGGTCTGGTTTTGCTTATTAAATTTCTTTATAATTATTACTTCTTGTTTGAATTTAGAAAACTGTTTCTCTTGCTTAGTTTATTAGAATAGCTAATATTAAAGGAGGAAGGAAGTAAGAATTTATTTAGGTGTATGAAGTTTTTCTTAATTTATATCTCCAATAATATGTCTCCAATATAGCTATTATCTTTTCACATGACAACTGATCTGTTCCTGTTGCATCTGGAGGTAGCTGGTACCTTCTGTGTTGCAGATTGCTTTCTTTTGCTGAAAATGCAGATCACTTCTATTTGCAGTGTTTTATACACTTGACAGCAGTGAAGGGTAAAATGAAATAAGAAATTAGCTTTTTTTCTCGATAGGTAAAATTCCACCCTAAAGAAACACTAAATGCTGTTGCAAAAATAAAAATGAAGACATACTTACTGTTTCAGTTAAAGCAAACTTCAGTTTTCTTGACTGAAAACTAGCAAGGAAAAATCAAGACACACTTGGTACAGATAATTTTATTTCAAGATAAAATGTTCTGATGAGGAAAGCTCTTGACAAATATAGAAAAGCACCCAACAAATTAATGTTGCAATCATTTGTTTGCAGTGTGTTTTTATTAAGATATAAAATTGTTCAGTAAGATGCTTCTCTGTAGGATTAAAGGGTTTATGCATTATATGCCAAGGTTTTTTTTCACCTTTCTCACAGTTTCTTTGGCATGAAGATGATGATTAGAATTTTTATTTCCCCATAATCATCTCTCTTACATGTACCTTTTAAGCTTACTCTGTATTCCTCATACCGGACTCCTTCCATACAAATTTATCATCTATATAAAACTGATTTTCAGAGAGATATATATATATGTCCTGTCTAAACTAGAAAGAAACTGTTTTTAAAACCTTACAAGGAAATCAACAATTTACTGACTTCAGTCACAGAAAACTTACTGGGCTAAGTCTAGTTCTATCCTTAATATGCAAAATTGCTTAGAAAAGGAGGGTTTTTTTAACAACACTGCTCCTGACACTATAGGTGGCAAGTTTCCTGCGTACAAAATGGGATTTAATAAAGGATCATGGGTTTCATGTTATCACAAACAAAAAGTTAATAATAAATTTTAGATAAAGTTGATGATTTTAATGCCATAGTGATTTTATTTCTTGAGTAATATCACTATAATGCTTACTTCCTCACCTGGTTGAAACTATGGTCTGTCATTACTGTGGAATAGCTCTTCAGTTATAAGATAATATAATAATTTATATTTTGTGCTCTAATTGTTTCCAAGCAGGAACTAATTATTTCTTTCTGCACAGCAAGACCATTTAAAAATTCATGCAGGTTTTTCCAAAAGTACTTCCAGCTGAGATATAGAGAAGGTGAAGTAAGTGTTCTGAAAAGGATTTTTCTCTAGGACAGTTGGATGTTTTAAACCGAAAACAACAAAGACACTAATGGTTGCTCATGATTTGGTATGGTGCCTGCACCTTTCAAACTGCATTCATAAATGCACACTGTCTGCCCTTTTACAATGGCAGGCAGGTTTAATGTGTAACTGTGGGTTGCCATATCATGCCAGCATAGTGAATCAACAAATAGCTGGGGAATTTGGGGACTTTCTTATGGTAGATATTCTGCTGTTATGTTAATATTTACAGTAACAGCAGAAAACCTTTGAGATGTTGGGGCAAAGATTTTCTCAGTGAGGTTGTCAGTGCTCAAGTGTCTTCGCTTGTTTCTTTTTCTATCCCCTATCTGCCAGTTTTAAGTAAAAATTAGAGTTGGTTGTTTTGGCTCTAAAGCTCTAGTAGATAGTTATGTGGTTCAAGCTCTACATTTACATTTAAATCTAGAAGGTAGCCACTGTGTGCCTTTGGTGACAAAAAGATGTATCTATGATACATGTCATAACAATGCAAGCTGCAGGACTGAGCCGTGTGTGCAAAACATCACCAGTAGAAAGGGCTGTTCTGGAGGACCTGGCTAACAGAGGAGGTGAGGGGGGGACTTGACCACAGCTGGTTGCAGGTTAAATTGTGTGGCTTCAGGTACTAGATAAGCTGGTAGATAAAGGACCACACTAGACCTGTGGTGCTGCCAGACTGCAGGGGGATCCCTCCAACCTCACAGACCCCTTTTTTCTTTGCTGTGATGGGAAGAAGAAACCAAGAGGGAGCCTAAGATGAATACTCCTTTGGGAAGTGTGTGTGCAGGGTGAGGCCTGTGAAGAGGAAGAAAGAATGTAAGTGTTGGGAGTGTCAAGATGCAGGAGGGCCTCTGACTCAGGCAGGAAGGAAAATGAAGAAATGTAGCAGTTGAAGAAGGCGTGGGGAAGTGGGACTGTGACTCAGGCTGGAGGGGAGGCAGTGGGATGTGAGTTGTTTTGTGGCAACGGGGGCGAGAATGCAGAAAAGGAAGCACTGAAGCATACCTAGGATGTGGCAGACTGCAGCAAACCCCCATCAGGCTGGAGGACTGCATGTTTTAGTTGCAGTTTTAAGCCTTCTGACTGCACCAGTGCCAGGCATATTGTAAGGAGTGCTCATGTCAAAACTTGGCTCTTGGCAACCATGGGAGTCACTCCTGTGTAGAGGTCAGCTCCACAAGTGTGTGCTGCCTCAGTCTCTTAGGGCAAAAGTAGAAGTTAAGTTATGCATCAAATATCGTTCCTTCTTGTGGTTGTTTAACACTTAAAGGGAGATTGCTTGTTGAATGAGAACTTGAAGCAAGCAACTTCCCAGCCTAGAACAGAGGTGCAAAAAATCATCACAAATCTTGTCATTATTAAATCCTCTTTCAAGATGGGAGATGATTCTCCCCCTCCACTTTGCTCTTGTGAGACCCCACCTGGAGTACTGTGTCCAGCTCTGGAGCCTCCTTCAAAAGAGGGACCTGGAGCTCTCAAAGTGAGTGCAGAGGAGGGCCAAGAAGATGATCAGAGGGCTGGAGCACCTCTCCTGTGGAGGCAGGCTTAGAGAATTGGGGCTGTTCAGCCTGGAGAAGAGAAGGCTCTGCGGAGACCTTTTAGTGGCCTTTCAGTATCTGAAGGGGGCCTGCAGTGGGGAGGAACCTTTTGCAAGGGCCTGTAGTGGTAGGACACAGGGCAATTGTTTTAAACTGGAAGAGGGTAGATTTAGGTCAGACAATAGGAAGATGTTCTTTCCTGTGAGGGTGATGGAACAGGCTGCCCAGGGAGGTTGTGGCTTTCCCCTCCATGGAAGCGTTCCAGGCCAGGTTGGATGGGACTTTGAGCAACCTGGTCTAGTGGGAGGTGTCTGCACATGCAGGGGCATTGAAACTAGATGATCTCTAAGGTCCCTTCCAACCCAAACCACTCTATCATTCTGTGTACATCTTCAGGTTCTTACTGTCTGCTTAAACCAGACATGCCTACTAATAGAAATGAAATATTTAAAAACTTCCTATGCAATATTGTATTTTCCTCAGAGGAGAGGATCAGAGAGACAAAAGGAACCACACATAGCTGATGTTAGGCTCTCTGCCTAATGTACTTCTAGGAAGTATTTAGTGAAGACTGCTGCATGAAACCCTTCCCTAAATAAAGTCCTTTTTATAGTCAAAATAATATGCTGCCTAGGCTTGGAAGTTACCTTGATCATTGCCGCTTTGTTTTTTAAAAGCGTTTCAGATATAATTAAGTGTCTTGCATTAGAGTGCCTTCTCTGTACTGTTACTTGGATCTGGTTCAGCTGCTATAATAGAGAATGTTTAGTCACAAAACCCAAAGGTTAAAACAAGACCTCACAAAACTTTATTTTAAATACACTGGTACATGATTTATATAATCTGGATTAATCATCACAGACATTTAATTTGCCTTTGTACATTTACACTGCTGCTTTTTGCACTTTCCTACTATTGGTATGTAAGATATTTTGATACTTTAAAAAAAACCAGTATATTTGTATGTTTTTTATAAGCTTTTTTTTCAAGGGGGCATAAAAAACACAGTCCCAAGTACCATGAAAGGTGAAACCATTTCAGTGGTACGAAGAATTCCCCTTGAGCATTCCAATATGCCAGTATTGTGTATATTTCTCTCTTCTCTCAGGGGCTTGAATTTCCTTATGCTGAGGAAGAGTTGGAACTTGGGTCTGATGCATCCTGGGGGACTGCTACAGCCCCTTCGCTGTTGGATAAAAGAATGCTTACTTTTCTGTCTAATGCTTAACAGAAGGCAGTCCATACTAAGCCAATTTATATGCCTTGAAAACTAATTCCTAAGGGGAGAAGAGCCAAGTAACAATCACTTGGCCCATAATGCCCTGGAGGCCTGATTGAAAGCTGAACTACACAGTTGCGTTTTAGGTGCATTATTGTTGCCAGTGCCCAGAAGATACAGAGCTTCTGAATTGTTAAAGTCTAAAATTTTAGAAGCCTAAAACATGGGAAGGTTAGAGGTCTGTGAACAGAAGGCTTAAATTTATGTGCCCGTGTGATGCTTAAACGCAACTCAACTCATTTTGACTCTGTGTTAGAGGCAAAAAACTACACCAAGGCTAAGTATTACTCTTTTAAAGTTTCTGAAGTCCAAACTGTTCTTCATGCTTTCTAATGTAAGATGATGTGTATATGATCTTGAGGCAATTGCTTTGCACAAATGCAAGATTTTAATTGTAGCACCATTTACTTTTTCACAGGAAGAGTGTTGGACTTGGGTAATAAATGAACTTTATATGTGAAATTGTTGTGACTGGCATTTGCACGTAACTTTGGCATGAAGCTAATTTGGTTGCTGAGTCAGTTCACTTCAACAGCAAAATACTAATTCCATCTATTAACATATTTATCAAGATTCATTTTGAGAGAAGCCTGTTCAGTTAAGACCTGTGCTGACTATAGAGATATGAAAGTTTTGTTAAAGTGAAGTTGTATTGAGAAGCTGAGAAGGATGCATGTAGTTATACTACAAACCATAAATTAATTAATGCTCTGCCATTTTTATTACCAGTGAACATTACACCTGTTGGCAAATTAAAGTTGATGTAAGGATGTACTTCTGTGCTGAGACCAAGTACTACCTAGTTTGAGGTAGCTGGATGGTATGGTACCTGCAGAGGTTGCAGCTGTTTGGAGGTAGAGCACACCCATCAGGCAGGGCACAATGTGCTTTATGTGGTTCCAAGCTGTGCCATGAAGATGTTGCTTGTCTGCTCTGGAGCTTTCACATGTCCCAGTGAGCTTGCTTGATTCCTTAGCATCACAGAGTGTAAGTGATGATGATGCATGATTCCAACAGGAATATAACTGGCAACATACTGTGTAGGTATTCACAGTGAAGCTGTCGTTTGGGATCATCTTTGTTTTAATTTCTAGCACTGTGATGTGAATATTCTTTCCTGCTTAGCAAGAGGCAGGAAAGAACTCCTGCCCCTTGGAACTGTTGTTTTCAGACTGGGGAATGGCTTGTGTTTTAAGAGGTATTTTACAGCCATCCACCCAGAGCACTTTCCTTCTGGATGCAAATAACCAACCAGTTAGAGCTTTGATTAGGTGATGAATTCTTAGGACTGATTGCACTGACTTCTCCTTGGATTTTAGAGCCTGCTCAAAGGGTATTTAAACTGGTGAATTTTGGATGAGATTCATGGTATGAGTAGTGCAAGACTGAAAGTTGTTCAAGGAAGTGTTCTTTGAAAGATATACATAGAATTTTAGTAGAACATAATTCTGTGTATTGGCATCATGCTCAAAGATGCATCTCAGAGTCTGTGTCTATAGTCAAGTGTGTTCAGTGTTTTTAGAGGCACAATAGAACGGTGTAATTAGAAGTGTATCTGAAATTATTAAAAGAATGTAAATCGTTTAGTCTCCTCAATTCCTGGGTTTTTTTAAAATCAGTTCTGACTGTTAGGGCATGTTGAGACAGTTTAAATTCCTCCTATATTCTCATACCTCAGAGCTTCCCATTGGCTGTCTTTAAACTTTCAAAAGCACCTATTCAGTAGGATGCCCTGGGGTCAAAATCTTAGGAGTATAGTCTTCAGAGCCCAAGGGGTTTAAATACAAAAGTTAACCTTGCCTCAGAAAGGCCAGACTGCTTGTCAGTGGCAAGGGGAGGATCTTCTTATTACTCACCCTTTGCAAGTCTTACCTGAGTGATGAGAGCTGGTTGCCCTTCTTACTCCACTGCTCTTAGGAAAAGTTAGAAATTACAGACTGCCAAATGATTATTTATTAAAATTTAAGTTATAAAAGATGCTGAAGTGCTTTCAAAAATTTTATCTCAAGACATTCAAGGACATCAATTTTACCCCAGCAGTTATGTCATAGTAATAGGAATATAATGTGTATTATGTCTTTTTTTTTTTTTTATGTTAGCAGATGGACCGTATCTTCAAATCATAGAACAGCCAAAACAGGTAAGAAGAACTCTACATTTTGAAAAGTTTTAAGGTAGCTATGTCACTATATTCAGCTTTGAATAAAATTATTACTTAAAGTGAGAGAAAAAAAGGTATTAAAGAGGTTGAACTCTCATAACAAATGTTGCACTTAGCCACCAGCAGATTTTCCTCTCACTTTTGTAGTTACATTGTTTCCTGTTTTGTTCTGTTTTCATCTTTGTCTCTCTGGAAGTGTCATGAGAAAAAAAAAACCAACAAAACCTGAGGTTTTTAAAAACATGTCTTGCTAAGATAGACTCTTCCTCTTAGAAATTACTCTTACAGTCCCCTGGTATTTTGAAATGTAAATTAGTAGACTAAACATGGAAGATTTTTAGAATTTGTGTCATTTTTCTTGAAACACATGGAATAAGGAAAAACAAAAACATTTCATGCTGGGGTTGATCAGCCTGGAGAAGAGAAGGCTTTGGGGAGACCCTATAGTGGCCTTCCAGTACCTGAAGGGGCTACAGGCCCCCCCCTACAGGAGCTACAACCTCCCTGGGTAACCTATTCCAGTGTCTCACCACCCTCATTGTAAATAATTTCTTTCTAATGTGTAACCTAAATCTACGCTCCTCCAGTTTTAATCCATTACCCCTTGTCCTCTTGCTACAAACCCTTGTAAAAAGTCCCTCTCCAGCTTCCTTGCAGGCCCCCTTCAGATACTGGAAGGCCACTGTAAGGTGTCCCCAGAGCCTTCTTTTCTTCAGGCTGATCAACCCCAGCTCTCTCAGCCTGTCTTCACAGCAGAGGTGCTTCAGCCCTCAGATCATCTTTGTGGCCCTGCTCTGGCCCCTCTCCAAGAGCTCTATGTCCTGCTTGTGTTGGAGGTTCCAGGACTGGACACAGTGCTCCAGTTGGGGTCCTACAAGAGCAGAGCAGAGGGAGAGAATCACCTCCCTTCACCTGCTGGCCACGCTGCTTCTGATGCAGCCCAGGACATGGTTGTCTTTCTGGGGTGCAGGCGCACATTGCTGGCTCATGTTGAGCTTCTCATCAACCAACAGCCCAAAGTCCTTCTTTTTTCAGGCCTGTTCTCAATCCATTCTCCACCCAGCCTGTGATTGTGCTTGAGATTGCCGCAACCCAGGTGCAGAACCTGGAAGCTGGCCTTGTTGAACTTAATGAGGTTGGCATGTGCCCACCTCTCAAGCCTGTGAATCCCTCTGGTTGGCCTCCTTTCCCACCAGTGTGTCAACCTTGCCACACAGCTTGGTGTCATCAGCACACTGGCTGAGGGTGCACTCGGTGCCACTGCCCGAGTCACTGACAAAGATGTTAAACTGCACTGGTCCCAGTACTGACCCCTGAGGAACAGCAGTTGTCACTGGTCTCCGTTTGGACATCGAGCTGTAGACCACAACTCCTTGAGTGCAGTCATGACTACTGGATCTGTTGAACTGCAGGCATAGAGGTCAAGAGGGGCTGGGTCATCCTGTGCACTAGGACTGCAGAGGTTGCTTTGCCTTTTGTGCAACTTGTGTTCAAACTCATCATAGCTGAGCACTTCACTTGCAGTGCCATCAGTCACTCAGTGCACTGTAGGAGGGCAAGTATGTGCCTAAGGATTAATTGCATTGTCTGAGCAATATCTGAACAAAAGTCAGATCTTTCTGTTTGCCTGAAAAACACATTTCTGAACTGAAAGGGCTGTAGTGAGGAAAGTATTGAAGTTGATGATTACGGAGTGATTATGGAGTAATTTCGGAACTGTGTTGTTCAGTGTCAGCTGATACGAAGTTTGAATTCAGAATTGTCTGTGATTAGAAAGAAGCCGAATGAATAGTGACGGAGGGTGCAATACTAACTGGGCTGTTTGGACAGATACTGGGAGCCCTGTGCCAGAAATTGCTGAACTGGGCAAGTAGATCTGAAAGTATTCAAAGTTGGAGCACACATGAAATAATACAGTTAATCAGATTTAGAGTTACCAAATACATTTGCTTAAGAATTACATCTTTTGTGCTTTCCAGATTACCCTGTCAATTAAAGAGGATGTTATTTCCTCAAATAAAAATGTAATAAATGAATAGCTGGACTCCAGAAGGGTTGCTAATATCATACAGTTGCCTAGGGTATATTCAGACATTTATTTATGTAGCTGAGATTAAAGTGCAGCCTTTCATTAGCCCTTGAAGCTTCTGTGCTGTTCCTGGACTCCACCTGGAGATACAGCTTTCACATGCTCTCCCAGAAGCATTTCTGGGAGAAAGAAGCATTTCTGTTTCATCCCTGTTCTTTTCTTTATGATGCTTTGGACATGCTCTATCATTGGCTTCAATTCTCTCTACCTAGCAGCAATTATGGGAGAAGGTATCTGCTCCTGCACTGTCCGTCTTTTAATTCTTGTTTTGAGCATATAAATAGATCTCTGCTTCAGAATATCTTGCCACCTATCACTTACTGAAAGAAAAAAATTATGTTGCTGCTTTGTTTAAGAGTGAGAACAGTTTCTCCAGGGCTACAGTTCAGTGGTGCTTTGTCAGCCAGCACTCTGATCGCATTTCTGGGATGAACAGTTGTAACTTTTCTGTTTGTGGGCTGTTTGAGAAAGTTTAGTTTGTGTGTGTTCACATGCACTCTCGTGCTTTTTTTTTTTTTTGCCTTTTTTTTTTTAGTTTTGTTTCTAAACAGCTTTCAAGTTTCTTTTTACTTTGTTTCCACAGAGAGGGTTTCGTTTTCGATACGTGTGTGAAGGGCCTTCACATGGTGGACTTCCTGGTGCTTCTAGTGAGAAGAACAAGAAATCATACCCTCAGGTCAAAGTAAGTACATGAATAATTGATTTTGCAAAGCAAGTGCAAGTGGCATATCTATGTGTATAGGACTTTACTGCATATCAACCTTAATTTGTGTGAATTTACTGAAGGGCAACTGTATTGCAATTCCAACTTTCAAAATGGAGTTGATTTTGAAAAAGAAGCTGTCTTCAGATCTGTGGAGTTATTTTGGCACTATATATATATATTCTGGCAGCTAAGCAGTGAGCTTTCCTGCACCTACCCCCTCACTGCCCTAGTGCAGACTAATGGAGCTCTTCTTTAAAGTAGTTAAGGCTAAAGCAAGTCCTGAGCTGCTCAGTTACTCCACTGCTGTGTACTGCAAAGCTTGAGACTGGTCAGTTATTCCACTAGAAGATGCTCTTGACCAAATTTTCCTTATTTTTCTGTTTATGTTACTCCTTATTCACTATCTCTAGGATACTCTGTTTTTAAGGACTTCATTCCTTTAAACAGAAAATTTCTGATTTTAATGTAAGCACCATTGTGTTCAGGTGTTCACTGGAAGTTTGTGGGGCTTTTTTCTCCTGGAAAAAAATCAAGAACATTAATCAAAGAAACATTCTCTGCTAGCACAATATAAAGATTGTAACAGTGGTGATTAATCATTCTAGGACTAGAGGACATTCTTTGCCTATGGTTCTTGCAGCAAATTCTTTTTCAGGGAAAGTGGGGAAAAGATGCACTGTGTCTTTTCAGTATTTTTTTTAATGCAATGAAAGTCTTTATATTGGGTTACCTCTTTGAACTTTTGCACTGCAGATTGTCTCAGGAGGAGCAGGGTTAATGTTCAGGTTTGGTTCTAGGATTATCTCTTACTCTCTTCTCCATGGGGTGAGAAGGGGAAGGAAGAGTGGCAAGCAGCCTCTTTTTTGGGGCACGCCGCTCCTCAGGTTTCTCTGCAATATGTGTGTAGTTCTTCTGGAGTCCTTGAGAAAGGCTGGAGTTTGGAGCAGTTGTATCTCCCTTCATGAATCAGTATGACCATGACTCAATGGAAAATAATCAGCATTGACTTAGATAGCCTAGGGTGTTAATTTTGTAAATTGAGAAGAAGCTGGGAAAGCTGATTTCATGCAGCCTTGCAGAACTCCTATGAAAAATTACTAGCCCAGGCAAAGGTTCTGCTTGCTTTTCCCTTGCCTATTGTTTTGGTAATGATGAACCAATGAATGAAATTTCAGTGGTATGTTCAGTGAATTTAATTTACCTCAAGCCAGATCTTTGGATTCCAATCCAATCTGTATTGATAACAGTACAAATGATACTCTGTAAGGTGTGATGGGTTGCACAGTAGCATGACAAGGAGTTGCGTAATAAAGAGTTATAGAGGAAATGGAATTTCTCTGTGAGTAAACTAGAAAGCAAAATGTTCTTTGGCTTTCCATCAAACCCTCTGTTTTCATTGATCATCAGATTTTAATTTCATCTAAAGATTCCACACACACACAAGTGTGTCCCTCTCCTCCCTCCCTTGCGTCCTATTCTGTGCATCTGGGTTTTTCCTAGTATAAATCCCCACATGGCAACACCTGCTGGGAGAGGCTGGCAAGGGAACACAACAAGTAAATTCCTCAAGGCCATTGCTTGTTAGTGCCTGTTCCCGATTCAAGTTGTGCCAGTAAAGACAGAAACATTTCACACCTTTTCCTGTAAGTCTCTTCTGTGTTTTGTCCGAGGGTGCTTACCTTGTCATAAGTGAGGTGAGCACAATTGAAGATCACTGGGTTTTGTTGCTTTGGGGTTCTTTTGTTTTGTTTGGCTTTTCTTTTTTACTCTTGCACCAAGTTTTTCAACATAAAACTTTCATTTGTTGATCATAGTGCTGTGAAAGGACAGTAGTAGCATGGGCTTTGGCTGTACTGTGGAAAGGAGGTTTTGTGATGGATCTTTAATCCTTGGCCTGGTGTGGTCAGTGCAGTTCACGTTGGAATCTTTTGCTTGGCCAACTCTGCACGGAAACCTGTTGTAATTTACCAGTAGCTGCCATGATTTCTTGAAAACAGGTATCTTCAGTGCACAAAAAACATGGCAGTTTCCCTGCTCACTTTTTGTAGGATTATGGATTTAAGTCTGAAAGAAAACTTTTATCAGATAAAACCTCTTGTGTAAAATGGACATTTCAACTTCACTTCTCTTGTTTCCTACACCTAGTCCCTAACTTGTGGCTGAGCTGGAACACAAGATGTATCTTCCATTTAAAGGCTGGGATGCTGAAGACTTTGCTGTGTCTCTGAAGATGTTTACATATTTAACCACCTCCTGTATAGTATATTAGGAGATGGTGTAGTTCAGGATTTAGTGTAGCAGTTCTGCAATGCCAGTCTTTACACTTAAGACAAATCTGCACTGGCTAGCAAAGTGAAACTGATGTAAGACCTCTTATTTTAACAGCACAGTTGTGACAAATGGAGTCTAGATAATATTTCTTTATAGTATAAAAAATTGGATTAATTAATCTTTATAATATGTGGAATTATATTCCCTTGTTTAACTCTGTTAACAGTAACCCTAATATCAGGTAAAAAAGGTATTTTCAGAGGATTTTGTATAAGTTTTCATGTAGTTACAGAGAACAGAGAAGTTACAGATACTGAACATGTTATAATGAAGTTACATTTTATGACAAGTTTCATAATTACAGTAGAGAGCTGCCTAAAATTCTTCACTTTCAGTTCATTTTTGACTGCTTCATATATGTACCACACCATAGGAAAATGTTACTGCCTAAAACAGTTGAAATCAAATCTCCTGAGCTGCTTATTCATCATTAGCTTTTTGTCCAGGGAAAAAAAAAGTAGTCTATAGCATAAGAAAAAAGAATAAAACTCTGTTTTCTAATATCTAAGCTTACTTAACTATATATGATTTTTTATTCATAATCTGCTTGGGCTTATATATTCAAAAAACTGTGAGAAAACTTGTCCAGAAAATTTCCAGTGGCCTCCTTGCACATTTATCATGTGTGTCCTGATGTTGCCTACTGATGTTAGTGTAGGCATATTCGTGTTTAACACCGAAGTGCTCGATCCAGTTTTGAGTTTGAAAGGAGTTTTCTGGAAATAGTGGTGTGAAGAAAATGTCCTGAATTTTCATCTCCTTGGAGGCAAATCTGTGTGGGTGGCTGCAAACTCAAGTTGCATGTTCTCTGTGAGCTGGATGCAAATCAGCCCCAGCCCAGAGGCTGAGTAATCGATTGCTCAGAGGTGTGCCAAGCTAATGAGCATCATCTCTCCCCATGACTTGTTCAGCTTGGGAACCGAAGCTCCATACCAGTTAGGCAGCCCTGAACCTAAGCACTCAAACAGGAGAACTGCCCATCTAGTTGTATCCTGGGGCTATACTAAATTATTCCTCAATTTGGAGATAAGCATTCTTATTGAAATTAGGGAGATTTCAGCACTTACTTCAAGTCCAGGAGGGAGATGTATGGAAAATTAGCCCAGTTACTTTGGTGATGAACCTTCCTGTTGTTGTTGTTTTGTTTTTTCCCCATAGGAATTAAATTATAGATCATTGATTGTAAGTTAAAAATTCTTTTTAGCACCTGAATTAAAGAATAAACATGAGACAAGAATGAGCAGACTTTCTGTTATAAATCTTTACCCCTACTGAAGAAGATTCAGGCAAATCTGTATTCAGTGAGATTTGTGCTTTTTACTGTCATGGTTAGTTTGGCTGAACATGATACACGGAGTCTCTTTAGTTGGGCTCCTAAAGCAGAGACCTAACTGCAGTTTTGGCATGAGAGGGACCTCACATTCAGAGGATCAGAACATCTTCAGCTCCCATGGGTTTAAGGAACTTTACACTTCTTATATTTAGACTTCTAACTAAGTAAGTTGCCTAAATAATGTGTGTCACATCTGAAATATTTTGTCTTAAACCAGCAACTGAAAAAGAAAAAGTCACTGCGCTGTGAAAACACCATTTATAAAGAGCAAGTGATGCCTCACCTGTGGAATGCTTCTGTGTGTGTGTTGAGGACAGCACCAGTCATATTCTGGAGGTTAGGCAGGATTGGGGTTGTTACAGTTGTAGTTGTTACAACAGTGCTTAGGAAGAGAAATAGGTATGCTTGTAGTTCCTGGCTTTTTAGGTTTGACACTGTCCTTTCTATCATTGACCAGTTGATTTCACTTCTTGCTTGTAAGAATAACTGGAAAAAACATCTTTGAAGTAGGAAAACATTCTTACAAAGGTTTCTGAAACTGTAAAAAAATTGGCTGGGGTCTGGATCACAGGAGGATGTGAAATAACTGAAAAAACTTTCAACTCTTGTTTTGAAATTGACTCAATTTCAAGTTCACAGGGTCCTTTTAATCTCTCAGACAAATCTTTCTCAAACAGAAACAGCAAATAAATGTGAGCCTCCAGCTTCTTAATTTTATCAGATGAGATCAATTGAATGCTGCTGCAGTACAGGATGTAATCAAGTATTACAGCTATGCTCTTCCCAGGAACTCCATATTTCCTTTTTTCTCCCCTATCTTTAATTTGAAGCTCAGTAGCTATTTTGTTCAGATCATAGCTCTCATTTTGAGCAGTACAGTACCTACATGCTTTCTCCCTTTCATGTCGAGTTTGTTTTTGTCAACACCATAATCCTTAGGTTTTTATGTATAACCAGCACTGTAATATATTGTCTACCTCTTAATGCCTTTGACAGTGTTTTTTAAGTTCTTATCTAAAAGGTGATAGCTATTTGTGCCAGAATAAATTTTTAGTTGTTCTGTAATTGTGGTGTCAGTGATTCAAAAACTATGAAAAATTATTTCAAACTTAATTTATGGTACATAAGGTTGTTTAACCACTGAGACTACTTTGCTTGGCATGGAGATAACCTGGATGTCTCAAGATCAAGTAGGAAAGTCTATAAGAAATACAGGTAGGAAACAGTTCAGGGACATTCTGTAGCCTTTGCACCACAGACATCAGACTTGATGACAAAGATGGTTCTTTCTTGCCTTATGACCTACATAGAAGGTGTTACGTTTTAAAAACCCTTTTGTTTTTCCCCTGAGAGAGACTACAAAGATCATGCTGAGCTGAGTAACAGGGGGAGATTGCAATCTGGTTACTGCTGCAGTTCTATGTTCTGCTTTCAGAGCCTGGAAAGTCCTTGACGTGCAGCAGTCCTACCTACAGTTTCACTGTGGTTTCTACAGCTGATGAAGGATTGCCTTGAACTTTTCTGATGTGACACGAGAACATGCATGTTACTCATAGTGAATATAACACCATAGATGTGCTGGGAACTTTATAGCAGGGAAGGGCTTGTTTAGTAAGGGATAAAAGGAAAACAAAATTTTTTATGTGCCCCTCTTGAAAAGTTATTTGTAGTAGTTGTGACATGTAGCACCCAAACTTAATTATATTTATTTTCAAATTACTTTCTGAAAGTTACATAGGGATCCCTGTATTTCCTCACTGCTGGTATGTGGTGGAAGTGGTGAAACATGGCTTATTCTACATTCTGTGGTGTTTCAATCCAGGAGGGTTTACAGTTTGAAGACAGGAGGAAGCATGAGTACCCCAAGTTTTGTATTTTAGAAACTGCTGCTTGTAAAATGCAAATGAGTACAGTATCATACAGTTAGCAGGCCATGAGAGTAATGAGAGGAATTTTACACACCTGTTTCTCCTGGAACAGCTCTTTCATAGTTGGGATTCTTTTCTGCTTTTAGTGGTGAATAGGAACACAGGCAGTTCACACATTGTATGTATGCAGAGTGTTTCACCTGTGATGGAATGGGTTCAAAAGAGGGGTTAACTGGATTGAAGGAAGCTAGCAGGACTTAATAATGTGGTAAAATCATGGCAAACCCTAGTTATCAGCATTTTATCAACAATATGACCCTAAGTATTCAGTTCATCACTGATTCATCACTTTAATGTTTATCATGATCCTTTAATGCCTTGGTTGATTAGATCTATAAGCTGCTGTAATACAAAGAACTTTGCCCAAGGCAAATTAGAAGAAAAATTAGAGGAGGAGGGAAAAAAACCCAACATTGATAAAAGGGTTAATTAAGTGAATTGGAAGGGAAGGTAATGTTTGCTTTTTTAAAAGTGGGGTAATTTTATGCTCAGCAAAATTTGAAAATTGTGCATAAGCTGAATTGACAAGTATTACTTGTGAAGAAAGAAAATGAGGTTCTAAATAACAGATGTAAAACAAATAACTTATCAAATAACTTACCAGTCAAGTTAATAATAATTTTACATTTGTTTTTGAGGCATTGCTTGATATCTTGGTTTTAAAAGCTATTAAAAAATGTATGATAATTAGAAACTGTAACGGGAAAAAAGACTTTGTAGTCCTCCAGAGTTGGCTATACTAAAGACTCCCAGTTTATCATAGTTCAGTCCTGCAAAATTGTAGATGGGGAATTTAGTATATATTCTCATGTACACTTAGGGGAAATATTTACTGGACTGGGTAATACGTGTTGATGTAGCATAATAAGCTAACAAAGTACCTAGGAGTATAGAATTCATTCTAAAATCTCTACCTGAAGACTTATTGGAACAAGGCTAAGATGTTTTAAAAGTCATAATATTTAAAAATAAATTTTGAAGTGTTTTTAAATTGGGCAAAATAATACATCTTTTGTTGTTGTTAAATATGTACATTTTCTTTATGTGCATATAACAGTGTTTATTGTGAAGTTAATGTGCTACTTGAAATTTAAGGAGAGCAATGTGGAATAACTGGCCAGAATATAAAACTGATATTCATTATTTGGAAAAGGTTGCTGTCCTTTAGCTTTTTTCTACTTCTTAATTTTTGTTTGTCACTACTCCTGCCATTTGTATGTCAAGCTTAATTACAAAAAAAAGTGTTGGGTTTTTTTGGTGGTGACCTGGTACAGTTAGTTTGTCATTTGTATTTCATGAGAAAATGGGTATGTATTTCTTCTGTGTAAGTTTGATTGTACTTTAGCTAGCAGAAAGTAGTTAACTGGAATAATTACTTCTTCCATTAAAAAAAAAAATCCTAAACAATCCCACATTTTTTAATATTTATTTACAGATCTGCAATTATGTTGGACCTGCAAAAGTTATCGTCCAGTTAGTTACTAATGGGAAATACGTCCATTTACATGCTCACAGCTTGGTGGGTAAATTTTGTGAAGATGGAGTATGCACAGTTAATGCAGGACCTAAAGATATGGTTGTAGGGTAAGTCTGTCAACTCGAGTAAAGCTGGGCGAAGGGAGAGAGAATCATGTATGAGCACTGTAAGAAGAGTTACAAAGATATGATGAAGAGCCAGCTAAGTGACGCACTTGTGTTCACGCTCTGATCTGTTTTGTTTGTATCATAAATAGAAAAATTATTGGTGTTTCTGTTTACCTCAGTAGAATTTGTCCTAAGTAGGTTTAAGCAAATAGTTTTAACTTAGAATTTGTATAGTTTCAATCTCCTGGTGTGCAGTCCAAGTTCGTATAGTAAGCCCATTCTTTAAAATGTAAGTCGTTTTGATCAAAGAGAAGAGGCTGTAAAATTACTGAAGAAAAGCTTGTTGCCTTTTTGATTGGTATTTACTGAAATCTGCCAATAGGGATATAGTTAAGGGGAAAGTGTTAAGAAAATAGGGTTAGTAAATTTGAAATTAACACAAGACATGTATAAACATGAAAATACTAAACGAGTCAAAGTTTTTAAGTTTAAAGCAGTAAGATTATAGTGAAATTGTAGTTGCTCTGTTCTTGTTTAATTTAAAAGAATAATTGTATCAGTAAATGGAGCTGAGGCTCCTGTCTATGTTTTCAGGCTTAGATCAGGTTTCATGCTGGCTGCAAGTTTTAGTTCTGTGATCTCAAGAATGTCTTTGTTGGTGAAGAAGATGAAGTTTAAAAAGCTGAGAAGGTTGCGAGAAACAGATTCTTTTAAACTGTAACTTTTGATGTCCAAGCCCAGTGCACTAGCTTTACCAAGCACAACAATTTAAATAGCTTTATTTGAAATGCTCCTTTTCATCTTGAAAAGTTTGGCTCATTTCCTAACCTGGCTTGTTTTGCATCAGATATTTAGAAACAGCTTTCCTGTCCTCAGTTGACCCATGTGAAAATTGAGTTATTGTCTTGTTTTCATACTTCCAGATGTAATTGATTTTTAAATGTGCCAAAAGATTTTTACAAAAGCAGATCTTGTATTATGGAAGTTTTTATTCAAATGCATACCTGAAGTGTCTTGCTGAAAGTCCAGAGCCTTGTTTAAAACATTTCCTTTGGAAACTGTAGCACTGTTTTTAGCTTCTTAGCTTGCTCTCCAAATAATTTTGAACGGATGGAGTTTATTCTGAGCAGTTGCTCTGCATAACAGCCATATAGAGGTATATATAGAGAGATACATATCTATAATTGCCAAGACGGAGCAAACAAAGCGTGACAACCAGATTTTCAAGTATTTTTTAAGGTGCTTCCACATTGTGAATCGGAAATAAATGAATAGTCCCTAAGTTAGCCTGTGGAGTCCTTTGATGGACTTCAGTTGGGTAGCTGCCCCTGGTAAGAGAGTTACTGCTGCAGGTGTGGCATAAAGCATTAAGAAAAGATTTCCCTCTGTCAAAATTTGGCAGGTTTGCAAATCTTGGAATACTTCACGTCACAAAGAAGAAAGTACTTGAAACTCTGGAAACACGCATGATAGATGCTTGCAAGAAAGGATACAACCCGGGACTCTTGGTGCATCCTGAACTTGCATATTTGCAGGCAGAAGGATGTGGAGACAGACAGCTAACTGGTATGTAGAAGTGATGGCCTGGTTTTAATAGGTCTTTTGCTAAAACCTGATTAAGCTTCTGAAAACACAGATTCATAGCCAGAAAAGGCCTCAAATAGGAAAACAGGCTATGGATATGTGCTTTAATGGGTGATATGTTGTTGCTATGATTAAGAGAATCTGAAAGAAAGTCTTTGCTGTCAACATGAACATGAGAATCGAGCAACTTCCTTCCATAGCTGCCTGTACCCACCCTTGCACCTGTATTTCATTATCCTGTTAATGAGCTGATAAATAGAGTAATTTTGCATTATTGCTGTAAGACATTTATATCCTTAAGTAACTAGGGGACCTTCTTCTGAGAATAAGGTTTCATCCACTGCATTTCGCCCATATCCCTGTGAAACCTGTGGCCTGCGTTGCTTTTAGGCCTGTATAGAGGGGCCAGCCTTCTCTTTATCACTCTAATACCAGGTGTTCTAGTGTCCTTAGTGGTGACCTTTGCACAGCCTTTTTCAGTTGAGAGCAGAAAACAGTCATTTTCCATGTGTGCCAGTTATATACCTTATCTCAAATAACACCTGGTGCCCAAAATGAAGGGTTAATGTAGGATCTTCTGAATAGCTGTTCCTCTCCGCTTAAATATGGAGAAGCTGGTGGATACTAAATTAGAAGGAAAACATTTCCTTCTTGTTGGTGCCTTTTCATAGGAATGTTTAGAAAATTCTTATGGGTCCCCTACCCCTTGTGTTAATTTGTCTGTCTACTCGTCGGTTCCAGAACAAGAGAGAGAAATCATTCACCAGGCAGCAGTTCAGCAGACCAAAGAGATGGATCTCAGTGTGGTGCGTCTCATGTTTACAGCCTTTCTCCCTGACAGCAATGGTAGTTTCACACGAAGACTTGATCCTGTTATATCTGATGCAATATACGACAGCAGTAAGTATATTTGGCTGTAATTACTTTTTTAATAAGGGGCAAGCTTTTGTACATACAAACTTGATATGCAGGTATTGCTGTACATAGACTCATCTAGCCCTGCTGCTTGCTGGTTATTTGATCAATAACAAGTAACCAACTCATGGACCATCAGCCTCATTTCTATCCAAATACACATGGTATCATTCTGGGTTGGTATGGTGGGATGGTGATGTAAGCTGTAAAGGAAGATTTTTATTTTGCTGTTGGCATATTCATTCATGCCACTTTTATAATGAGGATTTTGTAGATTCTTGTAATTCATAAGAAGTGCTTGAATTTTGTAGGTTTCAGTTGCTCTCTATGACAAAGTATTGTCACACAAGATGTCAAGAAAAAATTACTTTTGCTTCAGTCTTTCTTGAGTGTTTGACACCTTTCAGTTTTGCTGGCCATGTGCTTGTCCTTGTTTTGTGAGACTTACACAACCAGAGTTCTCAATCAATTTCCTTTAGAACTGTCCAAGTATTATTTATATTTCTCTTACATCCCTCTGTTTGTCTTTTTTCAAAGTGAATCTTGTCAGTTCATGTTTTCCCTTGTGCTTTTTGACTATACTTGCTCATCTTACTTGACCTCTTTCTGCTGCCTGAGTTTACTTCCCTGTAACTGTGAATTACCATTTTCCTGATAGTAATTCTGTAATGATTTAGAAAAAGTACATTTATTTTTTTTTTAATTTGTGCAACAGTCATGTCTATATCATTGCTTTTTAATGACAAAGTCTAGATGAAAATGTACTAAATGCAACTGTTAAGTTATATATTGCTTGCTATTAATTGGGAATGCAGTGATGTAGCACAGCCAATATTTTGCATATGTTCACCAAATGAAAAAAAAAGTCTGCTGTATTTATGGCACATGTGACCATCATATTCTGGATGAGAAAACACAATCTGAAGTGACTCACCAAACTGTCTTTAAGGAATCTTGATTTGCATTAGAAACAATTACAGATTTCATTTGTTGTCGTAACTCTTGTCTGACACCTGCATAATGGTAGAGCAAAGAGGACAAAGAATTGAGGTGGGGCATGTATCAAGCCATATATGCAAAAACAGGTGAAGTTAGCAGATCATTCTGAATCTGGCCATCAGAATTTTCACCCCAGCTAAGGAGATGAATAGAGGGGAAATTTTCTATGCATGTTTTTGCTGATTTAAGTTGCTACATAGATATCAGTTACTAGTTTCTGAGCTCCCAAGGCTAATTCTTAGTTGTTTGTTCCAAAAGATTTTTCTAGTTTTTTGGGGGTTTTTTAATACTCTTCACTGGCACCATTCAAGTCTCTTCTAAGGAGCAGACGCAACTTGTGGTAGCACAACTGTCTGTCATAGCTGCTGTTACTTATCAGGTGATAGTGCTGTCTTGAGGACCAGTGGGTATCCATTGATGCCTCTTCTAAGATTCCTTGGAGGTGGGCTTTTCGAACACAGTCTGGCATGATGGCCAAGGACTGACAATGCTTTCAAGTAAGCCACAGTGTAAAGCAAAGCATTGCATATTGCATTCAAATAGTGAGGTGCTGGAAACAACTCTTGAGTGTCACACTGTCAAGAAAGTAGGGAAGAAAAAATTACATTCTCTTTTAATGTACTTTTGTCATGAAGTTTGTGCTAGTGCAGAGTGCTGGGTGCAGTTCATTGCTGTGCTCCTTTACTAGTGCAGTAATTGTGCTGGAATGACCAGAGCCTAATTTCATAGTTCACAGTTCAACCAGAGATTAGAGAATACAAGATTATGCCTTTCAGATTAAAACCTGTTGATTTTTTCATGTCTTAAAAAAACTGAGACAAATTTAGGTAGGTTGTATTGTCTTTCTGATGCATTTCTTTGTGTTGTGCTTGTTTTTTTTAAAAAAAATCTAAACCTGTTTTTTAATCTTTCAATAGAAGCTCCCAATGCCTCCAACTTAAAAATTGTAAGAATGGACAGAACAGCAGGGTGCGTAACAGGAGGGGAAGAGATCTACCTTCTCTGTGACAAGGTTCAGAAAGGTAAGAGAATTGGGTATTGTAAGGCACACCAGGATGTTCATTTGGAGTACATGTGGAGCCTGCTGTGTATTCTCCCGTTCTGATAGCACAGGAGGATTTGTAAGCACTCAGACTTTCTGGAAGCCAGCAGTCCAGAAAATGAGTAAATCAGAATTGTCTGTTGCAGAGCAAATTCAGCTTGTGTTGTCTCCACAGAGACCATGTAATCATCTTAGTTGTTCTCTAATTTTGACCCTTACCCATGTTCTCAGTTTTTGTGGATGGTGGGTTCTGGGTGATGTTTGACTCCATTAACTAACACCTGCTCTGAATTACTCTGAAGTTTCTGATTTATTATTAAGTTCCTGATTATAAAGAGTAAGTATGAACATTCTCTGTTAACCACCAGTAGGAACTGAATGTATTCAACATTGCTGCTAGTAACTTCATTTTTATGCATGTATTAATGTTAGAGGTTACTCAGCGTAAACAGGTAATTCTCTCAGACTCATTTTGGTAATCTCAGTTTATGGCTGTGAATGTGTCCGGATTGGGCAGTGTAGATTTGGATGCTCTGGTTTTGATTAGGAAGATAATGGCTAATGGGATTGGTCTCAACTAAAACAAAAAAAAGTGAGGGAGAGAAATCCTTCACATTTTTCAGCTGTAGGTAATACCTGGGACTCCCTGGTGTAGGTTGCATGGTGCAGCGAGTGCCCAGTTCTCAACCAGTTTGGAATCAGTCCCTGCACATGTTGATAAAATCAAACGGACTTTTTTCTGTTAATATAGGCTGTTGTTTTCCACAGTATTTCTTGAAAATGTTCTACCACTTAAGAAAGAGGGATGTGAAGGCTTTTAGGGGCTCTGAAAAAGTTGTTTTGCTTTAGTAATGTGTAAACCTCTGCGATCAGAGGAACTGAGATGTAACATAACTCTTGTGTACAAAATAAATAAATAAATGTCTGACTCAGGGGAAGCCCTGAACTGGGGTTTCCCCTCAGCCAGATCGGGGTTTCCCCTGACCTCATTACTCTCAGACACCTCCTGCCTGAAGGAACTTGAGCATGCAGGACAGCGGGACTGGAAGTGGTGGTTCAGAGTCTTGAGATTAGCAGATGGTGGAGCAGAGGAAGCAGTTTCCTCCAAAGGGCCTGTCCTGTGTCAGTGACCCTCAGAGACAATAGGCTTTCTCTAGGTCTTTTCTCACCAGGAGTGCTAGGGAAGGAACAGACTAGTGTGATCTTTCCCAGCTTCTCCTAACAGTATAAACTACAAAAAAAAAAAAATAAACACAAGGAGGATGTAGTTGCTTAGGGGAGCGGAAGCCAAATCTCGATGTGTCTGGCCCGCGCTGTGCCGGGGGTGAGGGCTGAGCTGACTCGCCGCTCACGCCCTCCGAGCTCCGCGGTGGCGCTCGGCCAGCAGCAAGAGGAACTCTAGCTGTGGTACTTCAGGTTTTGCTACCGTTTTCTGAACTGAAACTGCTGGAGCAGAGAGTGTGGTTTCTACATTTCACAGTTCAAGTTCTCCCCTCCCTACATGTTTGTTCCAAATAAAGCTCCTCTGGAATGCCTCCTAGCCCTATAATAGGAAGAGGTAGTGAAGCTAGTTCTCCTTTCGCTCCTCGGTAAATAGAGAGCAGCTTCAGTGAAGTCATTAGAATTAGGCAGATCTAAAATTGATGGAAAAAATGGATTATTTATGATGTTTTCATAAAATGGATTAAGATAATTCATGTATTATTCATGTAATGTTACCATCCACATAACCACGTTGATTTTTATCTGAAATAAACTTAGCCAAATGTTAAACAATGCACAAGCATCTCAAAGAGTGTTTCTTTCACTCTTTGCAGATGATATTCAAATACGTTTCTATGAAGAAGATGAGAATGGAGGTATGTGGGAAGGCTTTGGAGACTTTTCTCCTACAGATGTACATAGACAGGTAAGTAACATCATGTATTATTTGTTAACGATTTTCTCATCTCTGCAAATGAGGATTATATTACAATTAGTTAATTAAGTGAACGCATCTGTATCCCATACTCACTTCTTCTTTTGTTCATTACTTCCTAATAATAATATAATCATAACTGTTCTTAAAGATGTACCTTAGCTAACTAGGCAGGGTAGGAATACAATGCAAGGAAATTGGGAGACAGACCCATTGCATTACCACACCAATTGGGATGGGATAAATAAAAAGCTCTCAGAGCTCCTTTGGCCACACTTAGAAAGCAACACAATAGATACTAAATGAAGAGGGGCCAAACAATGCAGTGCCAACATAAACGATATGGTGATACTTTTGCATGGCAGTTCTGCCTTTCTCAAAAGGACTGGAACTCAAAGGCGCAACTGAAAGCAAAAGGCTGCTACAACAATAAACTTCCAGTTAAATTTTCAGTTGCACTTTTGTACTTGCCTCCCAAGCTGTGAACCAACTCCTACAAAACAACACAAATGTACAAGCAAAGTTGTCAAAGCCCATGCTCCATGATAGATGTGCTTATCACCGTTTTCTTCACAGTTTGCTATTGTGTTCAAAACACCCAAGTATCGAGATGTCAATATCACAAAGCCAGCATCTGTATTTGTACAACTGCGTCGGAAATCTGATCTAGAAACAAGCGAACCAAAGCCTTTTCTCTACTATCCAGAAATCAAAGGTAATTCATTAAACCTGTTTTATGTATTGGAAGCAGAAACTGCATGGTCCCTGGAAATGTTTTTAACAAGATAGGACTTGCTGGATGAGTGATTTTTGTTTGGTTTGGTTTTTTTACTTTTATTTTTGTAGGCATTGCTTTTAGGAAATGGTATCTCTGACTCCTTGTTGTATGAAAATAGTAGTAAATCCAAGGGTATTTCCTTAGTGAGACTCACTCCCTGCAAGTTCCTTAGATCCCTGCATACCTGTACATACAGCAGATGGCACTCTCTTCCTCTGAGTTTCTGCTAAATATCTGAGGACATTTTACTGTCAGTACTTTTCAGATAAAACCTTAAACCAAAGATAGGTTGGTATATGGTGGAAAAATTACTCTCTCCTTTTACCGTGATGCCTCACAGTTTCACAGATGTTTTTGGGTTTTTCGGTTGCCAGTACTAGTTAAGCAAGCCCAAGACTGTTGTTTGTGAGAGCAGGGAAAAGTGCTGTTTCAGTCTCTTTGTGCTGAAAGGTTAGTCTTTTAGCAGAAGTAGAATAGCTGGCACCAGACCTGCTTCCTCAGTTGTAAAAAAAGTGTAGACGATCTGTGCCCTCTAAAGTCTACATTTGAAATGTTTGAGGTGAGTAGCAGAAGTCATGGTTTTAAATATCAATAATGTTAATGACACAGAAATGCCTTGGGGCCAAGGTCAGAATTGGTGCTTAATTGTACTAGGAGCATAATATCTTGCTTAACGGTTTACCTGCCTGCAGGTTATACTATTAACTCCTGATCTTGCACATTTTCAGTGCTTAGCTTAGAGCTGTGTTGAAATCAATACCCTGTCAACCTCTAAAATACATGTGCATCAGTGTTGATGGACTAAGGACAGCTGGGGTAGGGATGCCTGTTACAGTAAAATAGCAGAAAGCATGCGTTCCCAAAAACTTCCATAGCTGCTGGAGGATTTTGTATTGATTTCAGGAATCTCTTGCACAGGTCTTATGGAAAATGAACTGTGCAACTGCAGAGCAAAGTGGCCAGATTCAAAGCAAACTTCTTTTATGTGCTTCTTAATGGAGTAAAATTAATTCTGCATTGTTACATGTCTTTTCATATCCCCTAGACAACCTGATCTTGAAATTGCTAACTAGAGACTTATGTGGTTTTGTTTTCTTTCTTTTGTTGTAAGTGTTCACACAAACTTAGATGTGTATGTGGATTTTTTGTTTATTTCTCTGACTAGATTCCTCTCTGGAGTTTCGTCTCCTCATCAGTGTGAGCATGCCTGGTGCATGCATACATACTTATGGATCATGTATGCCTGAAAAATAAAGCACTTGTACTTTTCAGTATTACTGTTCCATGTATTCAGCTCTCGCATCTGATGACTGTGCATGACATTTCTTTTTGTCATATGGCTGTTGAAAACTATTAGGTCATTTAATGAAGGAATGATATTTTGTTCTTTCCTCAACAGTTCTACTGAATGTTAGCCTCTGTAATGTTGGTATTCCTATTTTTGTAGTTCTTGTCATGACATTTTTACTTTCCCCAGTCACTGGAATACTTCTTTTAAATCTTAGTATTTTGCTTTCCAGCAGGAGCAAAGTATTATTTTGTACTTATACTGTAAAATATTTTAAGGTTTTTTTCTACTGCAACTCAGAAAGGTTTGACAGTATTAAGTCCTGCTTGAAAATAAGCTATTTGTATTCTGTGGCTTTTCTGGTATTTTAAGTAAATAATTTCAAGTAAACATTGCTTTCACCATTTCTTGCCATCCTTACCCCTAAACAAAAGTTCAAGGGGCACTGCAGGTACTCTGCACTGTTGAAAATCAAAGCACCTTATGATGTGCTGAGCCTTTGAGAAGGGTCTGTTTGTGAAGTAGATTCACTTAGTAGAAGAGCCTGAGTTTATATTAAGCAAATTTTCTTGAACAAGTTTGGGGTTCAGGGCACTGGTGCTGGTTTATGACTTGGCTTAAACACAGAAGAATTTAGGGACCACTGATTTCTAGGGCTCTAAATACATGAGACCCTTTTGAAAGTAACTCTGACCCCACTAAGGTGTCTCTGTGTGTTCCCCCCCCGAGCCTGAGCACAAGGTACTGGCATAACTGAAGAGGCAGTGCAGGCCCGAGCGATGCTGTTGGTCTGGCTGGGGACTTGGCATCAGCTTCCTTCTCACAGGAATTCTTACTGCTCAATTACATACCAAGTTTTATGTTACTTGAAACTAGAAGACATTCGACTCCTCTACAGCACTCTGCGTTTTCCTTTATAAACTAGAAAACTTCAGTAATGCTTCCTGTATATGCATCCAGTTCTGTGCGTGGCCTCCACAGAGAGTGACTCCTTATCCCCTCTATCCCCTCTAACCTAGATAAAGAAGAAGTGCAAAGGAAGCGGCAGAAGCTGATGCCAAACTTCTCTGATGGCTTTGGTGGAGGCAGCGGCGCAGGAGGCAGCGGCATGTACGGAGGGGCAGGCGGCGGCGCTGGCTCTGGTGAGGCAGCAGGGCAGCTGGTTGGGGCAGAGAGGGAGAGGGTTCTACTTTGAGAGCAGGGCAGATGCTTAGTTGGATTTTTAAAATGGGATGAGGATTTTGTCTCCTTCTAGGTAGATAAGACCTGGCTTTACTGTCTTTATACCAGTGTTACTCATTTCAGTCAAGCATCTCCTTGTTTTCTAAACATTTCGTCAGCTCCTTTGCCTTCCTACTTGCATATAAGGCTCGTGGTGATTTGGTTTTTTTTCCTCTTCCTGGAAGCTTTATGTCACACATAACAACTTTCTAGCTGAGGGGAGTCTAGGTCAGGAATGGTCATATTTTAGCTTTGTTGCTTCCTAGGGATTTAAAGACAATGAAATTCATGAGACGGCTTAGCTAAGTACTCTCTTGGGTGCTTAAAATTAAACAGGTTTTTAATGATTTCTGGGATCAGGAGTGGAATTTGGCAAATTAACCCTGTTAGTGTAGATAACCATTAAGAAATTTGAGATGCTGTTTAGCAGATCTTCTACTGTGCTCTGTCTGTTGAAGCTAGAGCATATCTGAGGTGCAGGATCATAAAAGAGCAGGCATTGCTTTGATTTGTACAGCAGAGCATTAAAAAGCTGTAGATCAGCACATGTCATCTGAACCCCAATACTTTTGCAATGCTTTTTTTGGAGTGAGGGACAGAGCAGCAGTTCTCAAATGGTTACATGCCTTGCTGGCAGCAGGTCTGTAACACAACACCAGGATACAAATCTGTTGTAATCACAGATTTGAAAGCACAGAAGTAGCTTGTGAAGGCTCAGATGATGCATTTGTGTGGCATTATGGATGCTGGGACAGAGTGTGTCACTAGTCAACCACCTAGAATTTCTTTGGATTTTTTAAGGGATAGGGAAGATTTCACCTTCAGTCTGGAAAATTTGTTTTAATCAGATAGAATAAAGCAGAAGGTATGTGGAAAACAAAAAGCAGTTATTTAGTCTCAGTGTTCTTCTAGGTGGTGTTTTAATAGCTTTAGGGAGTAATTCCATTATTTTTCAATATTTTTCCTTTCTTCAGGGTTCAGTTATCCTTCATATGGATACTCTGCTTTTGGAGGGATGCATTTCCACCCTGGCACAACAAAATCCAATGCTGGAATGAAACATGGTAACAGGAAAAATGTCGTTCTTGAAACAGTTAAATTGAGTTTGACAGTTTATTTTCTCTTACAGTATAGGTCTAGCTAAGCATGCTATGGAGGGCTTCTATATTCGTTTTATGTTTTGAGCAACAGCAGGTGACCCAAGCACTAGACAGAGAAGGAAGTAGCTTCCTTTGTTGCCACAATCTGGTACTATGCAGTAGCCCAGAGAAATAACACAAGAAGTCAATGGTAAAGATTTAAGTTAATAAGGGTACTCTTGGCTTCCTAATACAGGGAAATAATTTCAAATCTATCTGGTGAATACTCTGTAGTTATTTCCAAAGCCTCAGGGATGAATTTACTGTCAGAAAAAAAGTAAATCTGAATAATTCTGCTAGATTTCCTGGGAATACTTGACTTGCCTTCTTGTACCATAAAAATAGAAGGTATACCTGCTGTTATGCATAACAGTTTATGTCTAAAGCAGAAACTGTCAAATCCAAAACATTACTTCAGAGCAAGTCTGTTCCTGTGTGTTGGCATCCAAAGTATTATGATTCTTGAGTAACATCCATGTCAAAGTAAATTTTTTTTTTTTTTATTCAGTCCATTAGGGTTTGGTTATGGCTAGTTGAGCTTTATTACTTGCATAAAAAAGCAACAGTATTGGACACTAATCATGCTATTTTTTGTTTGAAGGACTATCAAACAGCACAGCTGAAGGAGATGGGAAGGCCTCTGATAAACAAAGTGACCAACGGGACATGAAACATCATGTGAAAGTGAAAACTGTGGAGAGCAATGAGTGCAGAACCTCTGGTGATAATGAGAAGAAGGATACTGCATCTTGTAAAACTGAAGGGAATGAAGCAGATTGCAGGTGGCAGGGTAAGTGAGTGATCAAGCTAAAGTATGGAAGAAAAATGGTGTTAAAGGCCTGGAAACTCCATAAACATCAGCTTGCTGTTTTCAAAATATGAGAATGCCTCCTGGAGGAAACAGGAGAGATTCCATTCCCTCACATCTAAGGTCCCTCCTCATACATAGTTCTGTAGATAATCTTCCACCTTTTTGCTGCCACTGGGGGACTGAACTTCTACTTGTCATGCAAGGACAAGAGATAGCTTAGCCTGCTGGGCACGTTTAGCACTGCTTTATAATAAATCTCAGTGAGGAGCACCGAAAGCAGTGATCTTACCTGGAATACAGTTCAGCAGTTGACTTGACTTTTGATATTTGATAGGCGTTAATGGATGTTGGCATGATTGTTATTCTCTGCAATTCTACTGTTAAACTGTGTGTTAAAGGTAAATTTATCTATTCTAATGTGACAAATACATATTAACATAACACTGTAAAGTCCTACACACTAAACAGGTGAACAGAAGGGGAGAAAGGAAGGAGTAGTTAGTAGAAAGGGCTTAGCAACAGAGTTATAAAATATAGAAAGACTACAAATTGCCCTTACCCAGACAGTAAAACTTCCTTTTCCTGGATTGTTTTTTAAAGGAGCCGATGGTCACTTTTAAAAAGTATTTGAGTAACCCTGCTTCTCATAAAATTAAAAACACCCTAAGAGTTAGACTAGAGAGACATGGT
>NW_009954196.1:739905-747274 GCF_000747805.2 Chaetura pelagica | reverse complement strand
GGACGCCGGCCATGGACGGAAGAGAAGGGGAGAAGGAGAAGGAAGGAAGTTGTCTTCTGTGATCTCTGACCTTCCTCTGAGCTTACGTAGATATATGGAATGGAATATCTTTGGCCAATTTTGCTGTCTGTCTAACTCAGCCTCCTACGGGGGGGTCACAGATCTCCCCATAGTGTCTGAGCCAGCAGAGTGCAGGTGCAGCCTTGAAGCCTCAGTAGTTAGAAAAACATTCCACTGTCTTATCAGCCTAGCAGAACACACTGTTGCTAGTTACAAGAAATCTTACTAAAGGAAAAAAAAATCAGTAAAGAGAAAAATTTGCTTCATCCTGGCTCAAACCAGGACACATGCCCTTGTGAGCTGCTCTTCCCTAGCCTTCTTATAGGCTCCTTTCAGGTATTGGAAGGTCTCTATAAGGTCTCCCTGGTGTCTTCTCTTCTTCAGGCTAAACAACCCCAACTCCCTCAGCCTGTCTTCATAAGAGAGGTGCTCCAGTCCTCTGATAGTTTTTGTTGCCTTCCTTTGGACATGCTCCAACAGGTCCACATCCTTCTTGTTTTGGGGGCTCCAGAGCTGGACACAGTACTCCAGGTGAGGGCCCACTAGGGCAGAGTAGAGGGGCAGAATCACCTCTCTTGATCTACTGGCCACATTTCTTTTGATACAGCCCAGGATGGAGTTGGCTTTCTGGGCTGCAACTGCACATTGGTGGCTCATGTCCAGCTTTTGATACACTAGTACCCCCAGGTCTTTTTCCACAGGGCTGTTCTCTAGCATGTCTTCCCTCAGCCTGTATTCATATCTCTGGTTTCCCCAGCCCAGTGCAGGACCCTTGTTGGGGGTCATGAACCTCATAAGGTTCACCTGGGCCCACTTTTCCAGCTTGTCCTGGTCCTTCTGGATGACATCTCAACCCTCTGGCACATCTGACTGCACCGCCTGTTCCCTTCAGGTGCTGATCATAGACTGCAGCACTGCTTTAATCAAACAAATATTCTCCTTTGTGCTGTTTGGGACAGTTATAGCTCCTATTTAGATAGACGTTTTTGTTGCATTTGCAGAAAAGCCAGTCACCCCACAAAACTGGTTGATCCAGTACCTATCAGAAAGTAATCTGGTCACTGAGGGTATGTAGAGCTTGTTGTGAGTTTGCTTGGCTTCTTTTACTTAAAATCTTGACTGAGCATGAAGTGCTATGCCTGTATCATGATGCAGAGTTGATGGGGGTCCTTAACTTTGTGCTGGAGGCGAGTGCCCTGCTCTTTATTCTATGCAAGTCCTTAAGTCTTTATAGGAAGCTGTACGTTACAGGTGTACCAGTAGACATAGAAACAGTAGTCCATGCTGCTTTTCTCCCACTGACACCATGTTCTTCCCAGAGGAAAGTATTTTGCACTTGCTTACATGTGTTCTTTACTGTTATCTTCCAAGAGACTGAACAGATGTTTGTGGCAGACTTGGCTGCTTACATTTGCTTATTAGTCCTTCAGTAAGGTGAGCTGGAATAGAAATCCATTTTGTTCCTTCAGCAGCTGTGCAGATTCTGTGGGATTTGGAGAGTGAAATAAGGTGAGGAACTAATGATGAGTAGTTGTTTAAAATACAATTCAGTAGAAATTGCTCTGAAATTATGGAAAGATAGTCACTTGAATAAGCAAGTGACATTATCACATCCTCACTTTTCAGCTGGCAGACCCTGTGGAATCTCTTTTGATTCTGTAAATTACAGTATTTTGTACAGTAGAAGCCATAGAAGCCTTAAGGTGTCTAGCTAGGTGGAAAATTACAACTGAGATGCTATCCCACTGTTCAGTTACTTGCTTTTTGAGAGGCTACTGCCTTTTAGCTCCAATTTCAGTGAAAATAGGTTTCAGATTACTGAGAAAGGACTGTAGAATCAGAGATAGCTGCTTTACTTGCCTTGCTTTCCACTTGGCAACCTAACGCCTGCTTTGAGGAAAGCAGGAGTATGAACAAGGCAACAAAGCAGAGTGTTAAGCAAATAAGACCTGCATTTAAATATCAGTAAGCTGCCCCTCATATTTGGACTTGCAGAGCATTTCAACAAAGTAAAAATACTTTCCAGAATGATGATAAATAGTTGTTGAATGAAGAACTACCTTCAAGTATGTGGAGCTTGAGCTCATGTCACCTTTTTCCTGGGAGGGGTGTTAGTCCTTGTGCATGTAGCATATATAAGTTACTCTGCAGCTTTTTTTTAACAAAACAAAGATTTGTTGACTGTCTTCCAGCTCACTTGCAGCAGTTGTTGTGTTGTGGTTTGTTTTGGTTTTTTAAAAAGTCAAAATTCATAAATCAATTTCCCGGATTTTCACTTTAATCATTAGAATTATATGACAAAAATACACAATTTTTGCTTAAGCCTTTAAGGAAATGTTGCTGTCAACAATTTTGCTCATCTGTCATCAGAGCAGTATGCAGGGAAGGAGTATGTAGTGGTGTTCTGTGGCTTTGAGACAGAAGGTGTTGATCTGTAATTAGTGTGCATTTACAGTGGGCAGTCAGGCTGTTACGCATTTCGACCCATACCACTGCTCCCCAGAAGCCTGACAGAATTACTGCCTCACAGCAGTGCTGAAATATGTTTTTTGATGCAGGACCATTTAAGAAATGGACTTGACTGCCTTTTCATGGTCTAGTCAGCTTGTCTTTACAGCTTTGTTTTCCTGAAAAGCAGGGCCCATGACCACCTGGTGTGCCAGAACCTGATCCACACACAGAGTTATTTGCTTTAATATCCAGTTCTGCACAGAAAAGGGAGCAGAGTGGTGTGCCACAAAGCAAGCTCAGCTTCCTGAAGCACAACTGCTACTTTTATACCCAAAAACGTGAGAAATAACTTTATCTCTAACATTATCATTCACACACAATTGGTCATCTTACTCCTCACTTCCATTTAAAGTGACAGTGCTCAAACATTTCACTACACATGCTCAAAGAATAAGGGGCTTCTTGTTAGTAGGGGTCCCTCTAGCCTGTGAGTGGGTATTTTAGTATGCTAATAGCTCGTTAATATATTAATGTATGTTAATCACTCAGTGTTTTTTCCCCCAGTGCTCCAAACTGCAACCAAGATAAGCTGTGGGGTGGGCTCCTTTCTATCCCATTCTTTTGTCCAGCAGGTGTCTCAAGGCTGGGCTGTTGGCTACTTCGGGTGTGTTTTTCTCTAATTGGAATCTGGTTTTGTCTAATTCTTACTGTTTCAGTGTTACCTAGGCCCTGTTTTTATTCTGTGTGTCCCTTATGTTCTCTTTCATATGATTTTTCCCCAAATGTGGTTTTTTCTTTTTTACCCCAAAATTTTACTTATTTCAATTAATAGCTGACATCGGCATCACATGGCAGGGTAAAATTAAAATAATTGCTACAGGAAAGGGAACTGAAGGTAGTGGAAGAGGGAATTTGTTTCTGAAGTGAAATTTGGAAATGAAATGTCAGCATGATAGAGGATAATAAGAAGCATTTACCAGACAGCAAAGGAATGATAGTGGTAGGACTGTTTGAGCAGCACAGGAGAGGTGAAGGAGGGAAAGTACCATGGTACTGCACATGGCAGCATCTGGAACCACTGAAACAGGCCCTTTAAGGATGAGTTTGGTTTAGAAATCCTCTTTATTGCCTTTTTAAAATATCTTCTGGTTTTGAGTGCACTCAGTCACAATTTCAAGATTACTCTATGCCCTGAAAGGCAAGGAACTATTTGTTTTTCTGATTAAAATGTAGATCTGGGCATATACAGATATTTCTGGAGCACAACTATGCTGGTTGTGTGTGTCAGCAGCAGAATCTTAAAAAGATGAGTCTAGAAACTGGCCAGTATCCATTAAGGAAGAGCTTGGCAAGATAGATTTCAAAACAAAGGGTATGGCTTTGAAGTGAACTCTCAAGGGAACAAGGCAGTTCCAGCTCTGTTTGGATAGGGCTGTTGGGATTCACAGCCTGCTTTTCTCCTGGTGTTTTTTCTATTGAGTTTATTTTTTGGGTTTTTTTGCAAGTACAGCCACTTTGGCTGGTGGTGAAGGACCTAGCTCTGAAGGAAAAAAGGGGAAAGGCTGTTTCATTAACCTGGCAGAAATGGTGAAGTGTTTTGCTATGCAGAGTCACTTGTCCCAAAACAGGTTTTTCCTTTGGCATGATATCTCTGGCCACTGCTGCAGATCCTGTGGCTGTTAGTCACTGGGCCTGTCCTCAATCATTTCTCTGTTTGAAAAAGAAGAAAAACCCACAGATCTGGGGAAACCCCCAAGGGAAAATATGCTTTGGTCACAGAGAGGCCTGTGGAAATTCTGAAGGAAGGTTTTGACAGTCAGTGGTGTTCATGTGCTGCATACTTCAAAACAGGAAAAAAACGAAAGAGCAAAGAATCTGGGGATTTCAAACAAGTTCTAAACAATTATTCTGTGCTGCAAAGTTTGCATGTTTTAGACCAGTAGTTACGTTACGCTCAAGACCAGCAAAAGCCATCCTGAGTCTGCTTTTGTGATTGAAGGGTTAAACGCAGGTATACAAGTTACCTTCTGACTAGCTTTTTTTTTTTTTCATGTTAGGATTCATTTTAGGTGTTGATATTTACTTCTGAAATCATGACCTCTAATGGACAAATGTTTGTATCCGTTAAAATTTAATCAGAGCTACAGCAAAAACTTTTAATTTTTTTAATAAATTTGAAAATAGTGTAAATTTGTTAATCTCGTTTTTGTTTCAGTGTCCTTCATTTAGCAATTATCCACCTTCACGCTGAGCTGGTGAAAAACCTCTTGGAAGTGATGCCTGATTTGAATTATAATGACATCATTAACATGAGAAATGACCTTTATCAGGTACTGGGTTGTGGTGGTGTAAGTGTTGTTGACTGTTCAGCCAGCAAAAAAGAAATTGCATAACTTAACTCTGTTTGTCTTATTTTTCTTCTCTTTGTTGGAATGAGCCTAGATCAGACTGGGATGCAAACAAGTTTAGAAACTCAGTGACACACTGTAAGGTGGTGAAGGAGCAAGAGTAGTTAGTTCGTAACTTCCCCTGATGTTAAAATAAATGTCTCCATGGGTTCACCATGCCATGGGTTCACAGGCCAAAAAACCTGAAATTCTCCAGTTCTTGTCTTCATTATTTGGTTTCTCTGTTACAAATCCAGCAGTAGGGATTAGTGTGCCAGCTCTGGGCCCTTTTGACCTTTCCAGTGTAGGACAACTCAGGATCATGTGTCAGTTGCTGCTTCATCAGTCATCTGCAGGCATGTGGAAGCTGTAACAAACTTATGCCCTTTCTAAAGCCCAGACAGTGTTTGTGCCCATCACATGAGCACCAAGATTTCCCTTTCATTTCTAGATTCACATGACAGAAAAATGAAAAAAAACCAAACCTTTCCCCATGTTTTTTACCTAGTAGGAAGAGAACTCGTAACTGCTGAGCACAATTCTGTCTCCTCAGCTTAATTTGTGACAGAGCCTGAGCTTATGTGTAGCTCAAATAGGCTTTAAAAAGAGCTGTGGAAACCTGCCTGGAAAATAATGTTTTTAACTGTGCATGCCATTCAGTTGTTCCAAAGGTAACCAGTTGAATGTTACATGGCAGCACTCTGGCATGTGTGTAATTTCTTTTGCTATGAACAGTAAGGGCAGGATTTTATTCTACACATAAGAGACCCAGAGGGTTTAGTTTTCTTTTGCACTTTCTTTCTATGCTTACATGAAGCAAGTTTGAAATGCAGAGGCTGATGAAAGGAAGCAGAAGATTTTTAATTTAATTCTGTGCCCTCTATGTAACAGAAACAGGAACCAAAGCTGTTATCCACATAAGAAATAAATAAATAACTAACAGGGCATCTACAGCTATTCCTACCTTCTACTTAAACCAGTGGTGACAGAGAATGTAGGGTCAGGCTAGAATTTTTCTTTTGTACAGATGAAAGCTGAATCATGCATGTACCTTACAGATTCAGTAATTAATTGCAAATCTGTTGTCAAACACAACCTTGCTGTACAAAGCTGGAATTAGTCTTTTTTTTATAGTCCTCTGTTAATATAATTATCTGGAGGTGGAATCTTGTGCAATTTTAAATTATTTTAGCATTGGAAATATGATTTCTTAAACCTTACTGGAATGTTTTGCTGTTTGAATACATTTCTGAGTATCATCTGCATGATGCTGTTCACTGGCAAAACTGTCAAGAACAGAATACAATTGACCTTTGGAAATACTGGAAACCTCTCAGCCTGAGGGCCTCAGGGTGCTGCAAGTGCCTGCACAAACACAGAGAGCATGCCAATAGAATCAGCTAGCTAGACACTGCTGAGATGCACAGTTGTTCTGCACTTTGACAAATGCACAGAATAACACGAGTTTCTTCTTTTCTGTGCAGTCATTTTGAGGAGTAAGGAAATCCTAAGTCCATGGCTGCAAACCTATTCAGGAGCAAAATTAAGAGTATAGCTCAGTGCCAAAGGAAGATTTGAGCAGGCTCTGGAAAGTGTGTGTGCTCCCTCAGTGGGATGAACTTGGCTGTGGGGCAGCTGGAAGCCAGGGAACAGGGATTATCCCATTTCCAAGTTCCTTCCACTGCAATGCTTAAACAGCCAGATCAGTGTGCTGCTTACAGAGGTAACCTCCTTGTCCCTCCCAAAGTTCAATGCTGACACTGGCAAGGCAGCTTTTATTTCCAGTAAGGAGAAACCCTGTTTGTAGCATGCAGTAGAAAAAGTGATCACGTATGCAAGCTTTTAATTTCTGTTAGTTTTGAAGTGGAGTAACATCATCTTACTCTAGGAGCTCTTACAGGTTTAAGAGATTTCTGTAGCAGTGAGATAGCTGTTGCTTATCTGCTCATTTCTTGCTTCTGTCTCTTCTAGACCCCATTGCACCTGGCAGTGATCACAAAGCAGGCAGAGGTGGTAGAAGACTTGCTGAAGGCTGGAGCAGATGTCAGCCTCCTGGATCGCCATGGTAATTCTGTCTTACATTTAGCTGCTACTGAAGGAGATGACAAGATTTTGAGTCTGCTCCTCAAGCATAAGAAGATATCTCCAGTGGTCAACCTTTTCAATGCTGAAGGTATGGAAAGATTAAGGATGTATTTTATTACCTACCAGACAAGCACAGACCAATTTCTGCCAACTTAGTGTTTCTACACAGGTTGATACAGACTTTGGAAATAGCATCTTTCCCCATTTTGCACATGCTGTCCTTGGCTGTTACGTGACTGCAGTCACAGATGAGAGAACAGAGATGAGTAGGTTTTCTGGTTATACAGAACATAAAGATTGGTAATGGCAGTGTGACACAGTATGGATTAGAATTTTTGTTACTGTATATTCTCTTTAATCTCACAAAAAGCACTGTGTTCCTGCTG
>NW_009954196.1:727778-739601 GCF_000747805.2 Chaetura pelagica | reverse complement strand
CCTGCTGAGATGCCTTTCACAAACACTGCTTTTTAAGAAAATGCCCCCAGAATAAAATGTTTCCTCCTCCTCTGTAGTGAATGAAATCCCCTCAAAACCAATTCTGGACCAGTGTAAAGTTTTGTATCTGGTATTGTGTGACCATACAGAATTAGAGCCTGTAAACTAACCACAAGGACACAATTCTTTAATTTTTCAGTGGCGCCAGTCATTTAAATGTAGTACTCCTGCTCTAGTAGATTGTAAAATGTCTGACCTAAAAACATTGTTATGAGATTCAAACACCTGTGTTAAGTTGCTTAGAGAGGAGATTTTTTGTTTGGTTAGTTCAAAGTTGGTGTGTCTTTGTTTTTTAAATACAAGGCTGTATGATTCTCTTTTTGAGCTGGTGCACGTAATCTTGGGGTGATAGGGCAGTGTGACATTACAGGAGGATGATACTAAAATATACCAATTATTCTCCAGACTGTTTCTAGAAGAGATGTTCTGTAGGAGATGGGGCCAGTGCAGGGTGCCTACTTGTTTAGTACCAAGATGCAGATTTTCTTTTTAACGCTACTCTCCTTTGAGGCAAAGAGATGACCTAGGTGAGCTCTTTAGTTCCTTCCTTCTGTTCTGCCTTGTAATCTGCTGATTATTTTTTTTTTTGTATGGCTTTGACTTGCCATCAATAATACAGCTAGTTAAAATCTATGCACAGCGAACATTTTTATCAACACCATATTTTAGTGCATAAGCGGGTAAGATAAGTTGCTTCTGCTCAGATAATTACAGTAACTCTTACTCATTTTAAAATTCTCATATATGCAGCCACTTCAGAACTCATTATTCTGACATTCCTGTATTTTTCAAATATTAATGCACGTGATGGATGCATTTGATTTTGTGTAGGTCTCACTGCAATTCACCTGGTGGTGATGGCAAATAGCATGTCCTGCCTCAAACTGCTGATTGCTGCTGGAGTTAATGTCAATGCTCAGGAACAAAAATCTGGACGAACTGCACTGCATTTAGCTGTTGAACAAGAGAACATCCCTTTGGCAGGCTGCCTTTTGCTTGAGGTAAGGGCAGAATTTCTTTCTCTTGGGTCTTTTCACTTACATATTTAAAAGGTCTTGAAAATCCTTAAGCACTTCAGAGGTTTTTCCTGATTATTGACTTGATTTCTTAAATTTGTGTAATGGCAAAATAATTGCTAATATTATTCACTATTCCTTGTTCAGCACTGCTGGTAAACCTTTTGTCCAAGTTGAGGAATTTACAGTTTATGACCCTGACCTGACAGCAAATGCCATGTTTAATGTGCACTGAGTAATCCAGGCAGCCAGAGAAACTACTCATTAACAAGTGAATCACTCTACCTGTGTGCAGTGGAGTGCACATACAGATGTGCATAGAGTTAGCTGTCTATATCTATAAGTACTTGTCTCAGCTCTCTTAACACCTTGGTCCTACTGTGCTTCTTTCTGCACACCCACAGCTTGGCCACAGTAGCCCTTCTTGGCATCCATGTACGGATATGCCACCAGCCTGCTGGCTCTCCTGAAGAGTGGTAGGAAGGCAGACTTCTCTGCCCATCAGTTCAGATTCAAAATGCTGCAGGGAATGAGATGCCAGAATTATTACATGGGATGTACAGTGGCTTTTATCTACCTGACCTACTTGGGTTTATACGCTGTGCCTCCTGCTCTAACACTGCAGCACACAACCACCATCTGTTCCTTCCTTTCAGACAATGATTAGAGTTTTTATGCAAACAGGCATGGAATGGTGCTTTGTTGCACAGTAGCAATGTTTATGCAGATGTAAGTCTCTGCAGCTCTGTTGTATAGATAGGTAGCACTTTTCTTTTTTGTTGTTCAATAAAAACTTAGGGTGATGCAGACGTGGACAGCACTACATATGATGGGACAACTCCTCTTCACATAGCAGCTGGAAGGGGCTCTACAAAATTGGCAGCAGTTCTCAAGGCAGCAGGTATGAAAATAGATACTTGCTGGAGAATTTTCTTTCACAGTGACTATTTAGGTTAGAAAGCTTCAAGCAGAAAAGAATGTGCCAGTGAACTTGTTTAATGAGCAGAATAAATCAAAAGCGTGAAGGATTGTTTTTCCCTCAAGAAAGTCGTACTCTCAGGTACTGCACTACTCTTTAGCACCATCTAATGGCTAAAAAATTCTCTTGCAAGCTCTTGGAATTTTTTTGAGTATTTTGCAGTTTTTATAGCTAAAGCAGTAGAGAAGAGACCTTGCTACATAGCTGGGATAAGTGTTGGACTGCTTTAAAAACAAGAAGAAATAGGTCACTGAAACATGAGCTGGTTAGTGGCTTCTATTTCATAGCACTGGGGAAGATTTAGTTTTGAATATTTATTAGAACATTTTTTCAATTGTATGTAGACCCTTAGTACCTGATACTTCTCCTTTGAAACAGAAATCCAAGCCTCCCATTGCTCTTAATAATACTCAAGACATTTCTTGGACCCTATAAAAAGAAGCACCACATCACAGATGTGCTAGGCTCTGTGTGAGCCAGAAGGGAGACTGAAAGTTAGTTCATATAATCATAGCTCTTTTTTTAGGCATTAACCCTCTGCTTGTCATTTTTGCCCACTTTATAACAGAGTCTTGCATTATCTCGAGACATGACAGCATTTAACTTTAGGCAAAAATGTTATTTGCTGATTTAATATAAAATGTAATTTAGCTTGAGTAGCTACATTAGGAGATTTGCCATTCACACCTTAGAATATATATTTTAAATATTGTTGCAAAGTAACTTGAAGCCTTTTCTTAGGAATTTTTTTCACACTTGTTTGCCAGGTGCAAATCCTCACGCTGAGAACTTTGAACCATTGTTTGATCTGGACGATGTGAAAGATGAAGATGATGATGAAGGAATTGTGCCAGGAACAACACCACTGGATATGGCGGCCAATTGTGAGGTATTTAGTCTGTTTTTTTCAATCATAAATGATAGTTCAGCTCTCTCAGCCAACTTCTTGCATGCAAGCTTACTAATTTGCCATCAAAAATGAAACTTAGTTTAGCCACAAAAAAAACCCGTGATACAGCACTGGAAAAAAATGTCTGCTTAACAGACTTCTGCTGAACAGCAATGACCAGGCACTTCTTCAAATAGTTGCAGGAGTCTTCAATATAGAAAGTACTTAGCTGGTTGGGCAGCTTGTGTTTGGAGGCCTGTATTCAGAGTGAGACACTTTGCTGCATGTTCTTCACTTTTGTGTCCTACCCAAATTAGGCTGCACGGTGCCACCAAGTGTGCACAGTTGGTTTGGTATGAGTGCAAGGTACAAGCAGTCAGCATCTCTAATCACATGGAGTTGGGGAGGTGAAAATCCAACTCAGGGTTTATTTTAAATTATGAATTGCAGACAGGCAGTAACTCCTTACTTAGCCAATGCTACTGCCACTTATTTACTGCAAATACTTTATCTGTATCTTGAAAACAGTTGCCAGATGACATAGCTAAGGGGCAAGGGAGATAAATCTCAAGATTTCTCCCTCAAGCTTTGCACAGGTCTTCTACAGTATTTTTAGTCGTACTGATCCTGGGACAGAAAAAAAAAATGCCCATCTACAGGCAGAATTGGGGCTGTATACAATACTACTTGAGGCTTGTCAAGATAATGGATGCTAACTAGGTTTCTGCTAAATACTGACTTTATTCTCTTAGGTGTATGACATATTAAATGGCAAACCCTATGAGTCAGCAGTGATTTCAGAGGACTTACTGACACAAGGTAACATCTATGAAGAAGACTTGACTATATCCCTCTAGTAATTGAGTACTGAAAGTGCACTTGCAGAAGACATTGCCCTGCAATAGCTTGTAACTGAAACAGGGAGGGAAAAGAGGTACCCTCTCACCCCTGCATTCTCAGAATATGTATGATTCTGTTAAGAGGTGGGTCACAGGGAGACAAGGGAGTAAGTTTTCAGTATTACATTAATGCATTATTAAAGACTGGCATTGACAGATCCTAAGATAATCTTTAATTTGGTTTTGTTTCTGCTTAGAAATGAACTGGTATGTGATTTGTATAGATAATAAATATATTTCTCTGTTCCCCAGGACATCTGAAAGAGGTGAATGAAAGTTCCAAGATGCAGCTTTACAAGCTGTTGGAAGCACCTGATCCAAGTAAAAACTGGTCCACTTTAGCACAAAAGCTGGGTCTTGGCATACTTACCAATGCCTTCAGGTTGAGCCCTTCCCCATCGAAGACTTTGCTAGATAACTATGAGGTAATGTGGCTGTATGAAGTTATAAAGAATCACAGAATTCTAGGGGTTGGAAGGGACCTCAAAAGATCATCTAGTCCAACCCCCCTGCCAGAGCAGGGTCACCCAGAGCACATAACACAGGAATGCATCCAGGCAGGTTTTAAATGTCTCCAGTGAAGGAGACTCCCCAACCTCTCTGGGCAGCCTGTTCCAGTGCTCTGTCACTCTCACAGTAAAGAAGTTTTTTCTGATTGTCACATGCAACCTCCTATGCTCCAGTTTGCACCCATTGCCCCTTGTCTTATGACCAGACATCACTGTAAAAAGCCCGGCTCTGTCCTCCTGACACTCGCCCTTAACATATTTGTAAACATTGATGAGGTCAACCCTCAGTCTCCTCTTCTCCAAGCTAAAGAGACCTAGTTCCCTCAGCCTTTCCTCATAAGGGAGATGTTCCACTTCCTTAATCATCTTTGTGGCTCTGAGGTGGACTCTTTCAAGCAGTTCCCTGTCCTTCTGGAACTGAGGGGCCCAGAACTGGACACAATACTCCAGATGTGGCCTCACCAAGGCAGAATAGAGGGGGAGGACCGACTAACCACACCCTTTCTAATGCACCCCAGGATGCCATTGGCCTTCTTAGCCACAAGGGCACATGGTCATCCTCCTGTCTACCAGGACCCCCAGGTCCCTTTCACCCACACTGCTCTCCAGCAGGTCAGCCCCCAACCTGTACTGGTACATGGGGTTGTTCTTCCCCAGATGCAAAAGAATGCAGAGACAAGTAGAGAATGTTGTCCTCCTGCATGGTGATACAGTGCCATCCTTTGGTTTTAGCCAGTCTGGATGATGGTGAGCATCTGGTGTTCTTCTCTCTCAGGTTTCCGGTGGTACAGTTCAAGAGTTGATTGCTGCTTTGAGACAGATGGATCACACAGAAGCCATTGAAGTAATTCAGAAAGCACTATCCATCTCACAAAGTCCACCTCACCAAGAGGACAATACAGCAAATGCTCTTCCATCCTCATCACCACTCACCTTTGTAAACAGAGACACAGGTAAAATTGACAGCATATCATCAATAGCTTTATTTAAAACATTTTTTCAATTTCTGCCCCCACCTGCCTTGGACTAAATATTCTAGTTTCATAAACTTAGTAACATACCAAAGGCAATCTAAAAGGGCTCAGTGTTCCGTAGGCAGAGAAGTGGTGGACAGTTTAGGTTATAGGGGACCTTCAGCAGTCATGCCCTCAGAGTAGGGCCAGTATAACATTACATGAGGTTGCCTGTGTCATGTCCAGTTGTTCTGTGCTTCTGGAACCATGGAAGGTCTGTTGTAGTTTTAGGCAGGTGACTCAGATAACAGAAAACCAGAGGTTATGAGAAGGCAGTTATGTCATTGTTCAAAATACATATATATATTTCTGGAAAGGAAAAGGAAACAGCACAGCAACTCTGTCCTGGTCTAATGTCGCCAGTTTATTCTCTAGAAAATGGTTCCGTCATGGAATGAACCTTCATACCTATCCAAACATGCTTGTATATATATTGCCTCTTGAGATTAATCTTAAAGGGTAAAGAAGTTTAGGCTGCTTTGCAACATGTATAGCTTGCATCACGTCATTTAAGACGGTTGTTTAGAAAAATAATACTGAACTCCAATATGCTGACTCCTCTTCTAGTCATACCATGCCCACCTCCTACCTTCCCTTGCAGCTAGGCGCTTCTTTTGCAGATCTTGCACAGACAGTTACTTCCTCTTTCAGGCTCCCTTATTAGATAGAAATTGCTCAAAAATAAATCTGTAAGTAAAATAACAGATAATGTTTTAGGATTGTCATCCTGGAGTTATATACTTACACAGAATCTATTAAAGTTTTGCTCTACTACTGGACCTGGGCAGAGTCCTGACTAGTGTGGTGACAGCATTAGTGTCATCAGAGCCCTGGGCTTCTAATCCCATCCAAGCTCCAACTGTGCTTCAACTCTGCCAGCAGTGCATCAGATCACAATGCCCAATATTCAGCATAGCTTTTCTTATAATACCTAAGGTTATTTTCCCATAGAAGAACTTTAACTTACTTGTTTGCATTCCTTAGGCTTTCCTGAAAGCAACACAAAACAATGTATTTCCCTTTTCTGTGTCCCTCAGGTGAGCTTTACAATAACAAATTTCAAGACAATGAAAGCGTGTGTGACAGTGGTGTGGAGACCTCGTTTCGCAAACTGAGCTTTACCTACTCAGACTCTCTGAACAGCAAGTCATCAGTAACACTGAGCAAAATTACCCTAGGCTATGGACATGAAAGTTCAGTGCCAACCAACTACATAGCCGACTAGTAATATTCTATTAGCTATATGCCATTATGGGAACAAATGTAACATGTGAAATGACATTGGTGTCATCCTGGCCTGAGGGAAGTGAATTCACAGCCAGAAGTGTGCTGACAGAACCACACAAGAACCTGAACCAACAGCAACTTCAGCATGTGACTCCTATCCATTGCTTCCTTCCTCAAGTCAATTTTATTAATATACAAGCCATATACCATAACCAGGGCTCTACTGCCTCATTGATACACAGGACTGGCCACTGCAAATGACTGACAGAGCTTTTCTGGTTCATGAGGATTTTCTTTATAGACAAAAGTCACTCTTTGTTAATGCATAATACCAGCTCACTTAATAAACAGAGGTAATGCACACAGAGCAATCAGAAGATATAGTTTCTAGCTGCTCTCCTCATAATTTCTGCAGCACAGTTGCATGAAAAAGCTCATAAAATAGCTCGCAAAGAAAAATCATTACTTTAATCACAACGACAACTCAGAGAGAAGAAAGCTAACAAATCTTGTATATTTCAAATGTATTTAAACTTATGTTTGGTGCCTCTTAGTCAAAATAATTTTTCAAGTTTGGCATTTTCCTATTTGTAAATATATTTTTATATATCTGTTCCTTTAAAAAAAAAGTATGCTTTTTAAATGCTTATTTTTATTTTACTTTTATAATAAAAACCAAAAATGAAATTGCTTGTCTACATTTGCTGTTATTTTTACATATCTTTACTGAAGAATTATCATTTCAGTCTTAGGCATTCATAAAAGATTATCTTTTTCAAGTACTAAAATAAATAAATGGTTGCAAGCCACCTGCCCTAAAGCTAAAGTATTTTTTATGGTGGGAGACCAGGAGCCTCAGCTACTGCTGAGCAGCTGTGCTTTGTCTGTGCTTTGGAACAAAAGCTTCTCTCACTCATGATCTCTTTTAGTTCTTGTAATTATGGCAGCAGAGACTCATTTACACTGAAACCAACTATTTAGCATCTCAGCAAAACTGATGAGAGTGTCTTAGGACTATCTAGAAACCCCTCTAACAACTGTGTTCCTAAGGAGTATTTCTTCTTGTTTCATGTTAATTTTGAGATGGTGAGTGTAACTGTTACACATGTCAGCCCTAACAGGAATACAACACAGGTACCTGATTTCATAATGAAATGCAACCAGCAGCATTGTACCAGTGCCACTCACTTGTAGCCCATTTTCTTTGCACAAAGATGGAAGATGGACAGTATTGGTCTTGGCTCAGCTCAAGTCTTCAAGAACCCGGGTGTCACTCCTAAGAACAAGAATCAAGATAAACCTTGAGAACTGTTCTGTTTAGAGCAGTAGTTGCTGTAATTAAACCGAAAGTAATGAAAAAAAAAAAGACACTTGTGAAATAATTTTATATCCAGCTGAATTACTGAGGACATTAATTACTTACAGAGAAACAAGATGCCTAACAATAGAAGTGCCATTCTTTCTTTCAGCTATTTTATGTATGACCTACATATGCAGTATCAAAGGCACACATTTTTGTTCAACTAATGTACTTGCCCAGTGATCTCTTTGCCTTCCAGCTGTAAAAGAAACAGGCAAAGGGTTCTCATATTCTGGAGCTGAAGGAGCTTTCTGAACCTCAGCAAAGCTGCTCTTCAAGTCAAATGCACCTTCTACTGCCACAGGAATTCCAGCCCAGCTCAGGGTGCTGGCAGAGAGTTTTATGAAAATCTCAACAATCCTGCAGGTCATCAGAGCATCCTGGCTGTTGAATCACACCTTTTAGCCTTATTTCTGACCAGCTCTGCTTTTAAACCACCAGAAGACACCTGGGTCTGTATTTCCTTTAGTACTTCATGACCAAATGCTGCATAATAGCTTTTGGTCAGGTTAGTGGTCATGTAATGAACAGTGGGACCTCTTCACCCTGCCTATTCAAGTGCTTTAAATGACAGTCCTTCCTTGCAGCATCTCAGTTTCAAGTCTATTTGACAAAAGAGGCTTTGATAATTTTTTTTTTTCCCTACCCTCTTTGTTTAGAAATAGAAAAGCATTCATTCAAAAGTATTGTCACTAATTCAAACAGGAACATAAAATTTTCAAAACTGAGTCACGTAATAGGACAACTTTCTCCATTTGCATTAACCCTTATCATGTTCAGTATGTGTCAACAGGCATGTCACACAGTGTGTCAGGCCTAGGCAAGAGTAGGAGGTAGAACACAGCTGCTAGCATAGGACCCACTAAAGAAAGCAGCACAACATCTAGTAGAGACATTTGTGTCTTCTTACATAGTTCTCATCTGGCAGAGCAAACCTACCAGAGACCCTAGTGATTACTTCAAGCAGCTCAATTAAAAGGAAATGTTAAAACCACACAGCTTTACCCTTTCTGCTTTGACTTTCTTCTTAGTAGGTTGTCATCCCGTACTGATGCCACTGGGAGAAGGCCAGACTCCTTGCAGGTATGAAGATGAAGGAAGCATACAGAGGGAACTAGGCTTAGCAAGAGAAAGCATAAGCTATGCAGACAACTCAACAGAAAAATTTTAAAGCAAGTATATTCTTAACAGGTAGCAAGATATATTCATGTGTTTCATTTGCATTCCCCTTCAGACACAGATTTATCCTTGTGATGAAATAAACTATAAAATAGTCATGCAGGAATCCAGCAGTTCACTGCCTGAGAGTTCCTGCCTATGCCTGGCTTACAAAAAGAAACCTCCCCCTCAGCTGTAGGTTAGTAATGGTCTAACTCAGTCTTACATTTTCATTCACCACAGTAAGATAGCAATTGGACCTCACTACACCTTCTAGCACAGGGTATTGTCCCTGTCCTGTTCTATATTGCCTCTAAGGAAAGAAAACTGAGAAAAATATTATTCCTGACTTTTGAGAAATTACTATGTTGTTTTTAAGATATATGTATGAACAGCAAGAACAGGGTTTCTGGAGTTAACTTTTTTTCTGTTAGAAGTTTTCCTAAAACTTCCCCAACAAGCTGTCAAGCTCTTACTTGCTCAGAGCAGGGCAACTCCACACTGCAGCTGGATGAATACAAGTACTGACTAGGCCCATGCCACACTGGGCTTCGAATGCACTGCATCATACTGCAGGAAGCCTGGTGTGCATTTCCATTAGCAATTAAAGCTCTGAGGCTGGAGGGTTCGAAAAGCATAAACCAACAACCTCAAACTGAGCCTTAAAAGCTGACCACATGAGTTAGTCCTTCTGAGTGCTACTGACACTTCCTGTCACTTTGGCAGTAACTACAGAGACTTCTCTGGAAACACTTGCAATATTCAAATGAATCACTATTAAAATAAGAAAGGTTGTTTAATCAAGCTTTCTTCCCTGGAATGTAGAGAAGTATAACCTTTAGGCATCCTAAGTCAAGTTTAGTATTAAGTTTTAAAATAATTACAGTGAGGATCAAAATCTGAAATAATTCTATATGTAACCTGCACCTGCATTAGCTGGAACTTGCTGCATTACTTTGCTACTGTGCTACAGTAATAAACACCAGAAACTTGTGCAATACAGCAAGCTGAGATCACAGCACACAGAGCTTCCCTACATTTGACAAAAAAAAGGATCATTCAGAAAGTTAAACTGCCCTTGATTTTAGGTTTGCTGCCACTGCTGTGGGTTTCTGGTGTCATCTTGGGATGCACTGACAAATTTGGAAACTAGTGTGATAGTAGAAAGTTCTAGGAAGCATTCAGAGATTTTGTGGACAGCATGAAGGATGAGAATCTTACCTGTACATGATGGTGTATGAAGAGTCTTGTCTTCCTTGTTTGGACAAGTGAAATGCTGTTTTCCTACATTTAAGGAGAAAGAGCAACCCTTCTGTCTCTCCCAGCTAAGTGACAGAAATGATGGTGCCCACTATTAGCTCAGGGAGCTATGGTCAATACTCACCCACCAGCCACAGCTTTCAGCTCTGCTAGAGCTCATAATCCTCTCTCACAGTAGAGCAGTTTTGGAGTCACTGCCAAAGGTATGGTCCAAACTTCTGCTGGTTTTGAAAGATTCCTACAGGTACAAGCAGAAGACACGACAAGTTAATTGCCTAGGAGTTGCTTTTCCGTATTCAGGGTTATGAGCAGGTTGATGCCATGCTTAGAGCTGGGCTGCAGTATGTACATTATTCAAAGCCTGTACAGTTTCCCCATGGACTTGTTTAAAAGCAGCTGGAATAGAAGTTTTTCAACCATTCATTTACCTTTGCTATTTTCACAATACAGAAGAGCACTAAAACACTTGTGACTGACCAACTTACCATCAGTTAACTTGTGGCCCACAGCAGCACTTGCCAACATTGCCAGCACACACTCATGTGCACACACACACAGAGCAGTATCATGCCCTCTGGGCTACCTAAAACAATAATGTTTGCCAGAAAGACATGAGCAGAATTACTGCCTCACTTTCAGATGTGCAATCACCTCAGTAGCTTGTCTTCAGCATCCCAGGCAAGAAACCATACACTTGGCTACAGTACAAACCAGATTTGTGGCCAGAACACTTCCAGATTGATAGCAGATGTCTTGATAGACAAGCCATGTCACTGTCTGAAATACTTGTCCTGCTTCTTCATCAAAGCTCCTCACTACTCTCAACTCCTCAGCAGCGATCAGGCTGGGCAACCTAACTACAGCTTCCTACCATCCTACCAGTACCATCAAACAACTCAACGAGAGATCAAGCTTTCCACTCCCCCTTTCACAGGAAACCAGCTGAGGGCTGCTGGCTTACACCATAGCACCTTTACAGTTGTTGGGGAAATAAGCTAAAGCCTGCAGTGCTGAATGCTTATATCTTGGTATATCACATACTAGTTGGTAAGACAGAATCCAAGGGCCAGCATGCCAGAGTATTACTAGCTAGCTTATTTACAACAGGCAAAGGAGGACTGCTACAACAAGAGAAGAAAGAGAAGCTGCAATGCTGGCAAAAGCCTGGCAATCACCATGCTTACAAAGAGGATCAGAGACCAGCATTTAAAGTTTTGATTTTCACCATTATGAAAGAGGATTTACACTTTCAGCTCCTCCATCTGACCATGGCATGCTTCCCCACCAGCTTAACAGACAGTGCTCATTCTTATTTAAACCTCCTGTTCTCTATTACCCAACTCCTCACTGGGCCATAGAGCCTGGCTCAATCCACAGGCCAGTGGTTCTAATATGCAAGGGTAGTGTCCCATTAAGAAAAGCCATTCCCCTTAACAGTCAACCATATCTCTAG
>NW_009954196.1:705599-726231 GCF_000747805.2 Chaetura pelagica | reverse complement strand
GGAATTCTGCTGCTTTTACCATCTGTGAAGAACAGCCCAGAGGGATCCCGGAATTCTGCTGCTTTTACCATCTGTGAAGAACAGCCCAGAGGGATCCCAGAAGCACACAAAAGCTATGGGCAGTAGCAAACCCAGTGGCCACATGAACAAAACACTGCAAGGCTGCACCCTGAAAGAATACTCAGGGGGCCATTTCCCTCTACTGTTGCCACCAATAATTAAATGACAGTAAGTACATGCATCATGACACTTACCAAATGCTCTTCCTAATGCTCCTGGCTGCTGACCTCCAGTCCATGAGATACAACTGGCAATACTTGTACTGCTACAACACAGGGATGGCTGCAGATGGGTAGGTAGATCGGAGTGCTGGCTACTCAGAAGATCACTTCACTAGCTCCATTATGATCTTTGAGCCAATCTGTGACAACAGCAGAACAATGTAACCAAGTAAAGCACAGTATGTAATGGCAAAACACCAAGGGAAATGGTTAACCAAGGTATTGATGCATGGGGGAGAGAAGAAAATAGCATCTATAAATACCTACTACAACACCAGGAAACCAAAATAACATACTAAGGATATTAAGACAATAATAGAAGTAAACTTCCCACATCAACTTCTGTTTTGAGCTTAAGCAATTATTAATCTTTCATAACAGCACCTAGTGCTGAATTAAAGCTTTCCAGTGAGAAAGAATGGGCCCAGTCTTTAGGGAGCTCCTGACCTTCAAGTAACAATAATTTTAAAATTATCTGAACTTTTTTATACCAATCTGGTAACTGCAGTAAGCGACAGCAAAAAAAAATAATCATAAAATGATGCTCTTCTGCATAACAGTGCTGGTAGGCATTGGTTGCAGAGCCACTTCATCTATTATTGATCATGTACCACCACATCATTTTTTTATGATTTTGCCTAAAATTAATGACAGGCTAAACAAGGTCACAGTTATCCAAATTCATGGTTATTATGGCTTCTAGCAATGCAAAAGCACTTTTCTACATCTCTGAAACTTCACTCATATTCTGAGATGCACCAAGAAGAAATACAATTTGCCTTCAGAAGTCATCTTTATTTTTTTTTGAAAAAATTGTCAAAATATTATTTATTTAACATTATTTGTTAATTTTGAAATTCTACCTAGATGCTGCCGGAAGAGACATTTCTACATCAAGGTCAGAGAAAGACATAAACCAAATTGTGCTTTTTATAACACACTGTAGCAATATTTATTAATCATATTTTTTCCATATTTTCTCCATTTTTCCATCCTTACCTTAGATTGACTTAGATTGCTGCTTTCATCCCACTCCAATTCCAGGACACACAAAAAACTAAGATTTTTCCTGTATTGTTGGCCCAGGATGCCTCCCTGATATCTTTTAAATTCCTTTATCAACATCTGCATTTTCTTACTTTCAAGTTTTATTCATTACTATAATTTTCCCTATTTTATAGAATCTATAAACATGGACACATATACATTTTGATTACTTTCATGTTTTCTTTCAACTAAGACAAATTTTGAATCAGAAAAGCCCTCCTATGCAACTGCAGTTAGCTGTTTTGATACCTAATAAAGCACTTGTAAGCACCTTCCATTTATCGTTTTCCTTTCATCTTTAAGTTCTTCCTTTTGCTCAGGAGTATGTTGGTTTTGGTTAGCACCCAATTCAAGAAGTACCAGAGATTGCCAAGCATCAGTCAACAGGACCATCAAAACTGTGATCACTACAAGAGAACAACCCTCAGTTCCAACTTCTGTAACTGACTGACGGGACACTCAGCTGCCCTCCCCGCACACACTCCAGATCCCCAGCACCACCAGCAACCATCACCCACATGGTGCTTTTCTAGGACAGTGGACACCACCAGTACAGCTTGTTCAAACACCTTCTGCAGTAAAGTGGGGATTCTGCTGGGTGCTTTGCAGTAAAATTAATACTTGCCTGAAGAGTAAGATTATCTTTGCAAACTCCAGTGTGCTGGTTTTGGCTGGGATAGAGTTAATTTTCTTCATAGCATCTAGTATGGGCCTATGTTTTGGGTTTCTGCTGAAAAGAGTGCTGATAATTCAGAGATTACTTAGTGACTGCTGAGCAGATCTTACAAAGATCAAGGCCTTTTCTAGGGAGTTGACGGGAGTGTACAAGAAGTTGGGAGGGGACACAGCTGGGCCAGCTGACCCCAGCTGACCAAGGAGCTATTCCATACCATATGTTGTCATGCTCATCAAAGAAGCAAAATTTAGATGATGAGGTTTTCCTCTGTTAATGTCCATATTTTAAAAGGTAGCATGCACACACAAAACCCAAAACCCACATCAGAATTATGATGTAATTTGCCCGATAAAGCTAGGTCAACTCCTCCTCTAGAAGGACAGGAATATCAGTGTGGAGCACACAACAACACAGGAATACCAGAAGGTAGCAGAATGGCTGAGCAGAAATATCTTGAGTGAGAACAGCTGCCCCTGCACTATGCACCTACTAGAGAAAATAAGTCACTTGTAACACTGTGGTCCTCTCCTGACCATTTCTTCTCTGTACTGCCTCCCTTCTCTTTACACCTTTGGTCAACTCGTCACCCCAATCCTTTTTGCCATGGCCAGGCATATCTTGTACTGGATTCCATGCAGCAGCAAAAGGTTTCTGACTGCACCTGCAGCCCTCTGGGAATAGACAAAGCTAGATATAGAGCTCTCAAGGTTACTGCTCAATGTTGCATGAGAAGAGAGAAGAAAACAAGTTCTAGACTCAATTCCCCTTTCAGAAGGGGAAACAGATCTGCCTGATGTCTAACTAGACAGCCCAGTTCCATGTCTGTTTGGAAACATACCTTGCAGGAGTGAGACAGGACACCCAACAGACTAACACCTGTAGATCTGCAAGTACAGGAGTACTGGTCTCTTGATCTGGCTGTAGATAGTTCAAACCACTCGAAGTGGAGTGAGGGCATATCTGTGGAGGTCATCCCAGCTTCACTGCCTGCTCTTCCCCCCTGTGCCTACAGCATACCCTGCTGCTGTCCTAAAATGAAATTTCCATTTACAGCACAGTGAAACTGGAAAAAATATGGATTTTTGCAACCATTGTCATAGTACATACTTCTGTTGCCTCTTAGGATGTATTCACAACCCAATAATTAATTTCATGAGAACCTGAGAGCTCAGACTAGCTCTCTTGCACCAGGCTCACCCCTCCCAGTTTAGATATGGGATATATTTTTCCCATTACCTGAGAACACTTCACTTTCAATACATCACATATATTATACACAAGCTTTGCTGTTGGTATCTTTACATTGAACCAGCAGTTAAAATTCACACAGTAGGAATAGACAGTATGCTATTCAGTCAGTTCAAATTGTATGACGCTTCAACTTTACTCAAATTATTTGAAGTTTTTCTTCTTTCTGTTTCACTCCTTATCTAGAAGGAAACGACATATCCTCAGTCAACGTCCACCAGAGAGGTCAAGGTTAGTGACTTTTCTAGTTCTTCAACACTGGTAGGTTCCCAAGGATAAAACTCAACCACTTTCTTCTTTTCAGTCATGAGGAAACCATTATCACTGAATCTGCCTTTTATACTTCCCACATCCAGATAAACAAAAGGAGCAATTGCAGTGGTCTTAAGAACAAATAAATAAAGGTCATCTTGTTGAGATATAAAGGCCTGAAAGAGAAATAAATAAATTAAAATACACATGTTAAATAAGAAACCAGTTACACCCAAACTGGGAAAAGACCTGCATGTCAGTAAAACAGACTGAACAATCAAATTTGGTCAAAGCTACTATTCTCTTATGGAAATCTCTTTAGAACAAAAGGTCAAAGCAACAGGATTCACACGTAACAATCATGCAAATGTTATTGTAGGATTGTGTAGCAAGGCTGTAGATTGTGGAAAACACCACTCTACCATCTTCTTAGGAAAAGAACCAAATAAATGGTAATCTGACTTGTACCTAGTACCGGTGTCCTATATTTACTGCAGTTAGAGAGATTTGTCCCTTCATCAACACACTTCACACAACTACTGAAGTAGCTGGCCTTTCGATTACATCGGTAATAGAAATATACAGAAGCAAAAGATCATAAAAATCCCAGTAACATTGGAGGTCACCTCATCTTAATGAAACACAGCAGCGAGGTCCTTACACTACATTTAGAAAGCAGCTATGTTGTGAAATTTCAGGACACAGTAGAATGTTTATATTAAGTTCTATGAGTAGTTAATCTCAGAGAAGCTTAAAAGTGTACTTTGATGCAGCACGATCATTCACCATCATGAAATATGGTACATCATTATAAAATAGCAATTAACTATATATAAAAATAAGAAAAATTATATTGAGGGCAGAAATTGCACCCCGCTTACAAGAAAAACACCACTATTAATTTTTAAGAAAATGCACATATATTTTACATTTTCTGAAGAAATACTGTCTTCACATTTTTTAAAAGCAACACTACAAAGAGTAGTACTTGTATTACCAATGTATTTTAAAGTCTAGGTAGTTTATTAGTCACTAAGTTTAGAAGCACCAGCTTCTCACACAGAGTAATTTTTTAAATCACATCTACATACTTTCTTAAAATAAATATTTTGCATTTAGCCTTGTTAGCAATCCTTATTAGTACTGCAGAGGCAACACAGTCACGGGAAAAACTAGGGAAACTTCCCAACAGTGCTTCAGTTGCAGAGCTTTTCTGACTGATGATGTCATCCACAAAAAAACCCAGTATGACTCATACTCCAGCAAAAAAAAAACAAAACCAAAAAAAAACCACAGGCCAGGCCAACTGCTTCCCTTTCTATACTGAGGGGGCAGCCCATACTGCCATGAGAGCTAAGAGGGGGAAATCTGGCTCGCGTTCTTTTTGTAAAGCAATTACACTGGTCCAGATTCAAAGAGATTAAAGACCTTTATTCCCCTCCCTTGTTTAGTTTAGTTCTAAAAAGCAAAGCTACACTTTGGAAGTCAAATGCAAGAATACACAGGTTCCTGTCCTGCCAATCTGCTGATGAAGAATTTTGCAATAAGATTTACAGGCTAAGAAGTTAGGCTTAACAAACTGTGTGTATGCACACACACACACAGGCACACAAGAGACCATGTTTGCTCTCTCTATACAGAGCACGCTTACTTTGAGTGGAAGAAATCTAAGGAAAAGCAGCAAATAGACTAAATTACAGCGTTATACAACACGGATGCATTTTGTCCCTATTCAAAAGTCTGATGCAGTTGCCAGATACTAAGAAATAATCACTATTATGCAAATCAGAACATGTGATATTGTGTATTAGCAACAATATGCTGCAGAGTTTGAGCAGTTCAAGAAGAAATACCGCTGGCGATAACACACTGCATACAACTGAATTAGCATCACCTAGTACTGACATACAGTACTATCTGCAAGACAAAACACCTGCCGTGATGCTATTTGCTATCTAGGAATAAAAAGAATGAAAGGAGCAATGCTGCAGCAAGCCAGGTGAAAGACAGTCAAAACAAATAAAATAGAGGCTTTGTTATTTAAAACAAAACCCAAACAACAAAAAAAGCCACACCAAAAAAAAAACCCCAACCAACCACCAAATCTCACCAGTGTTATTTAGATATGCATATAGTGACCTACTAAAAACATATATATATCTGATTTTGAACCCAATATGAAAGCTAGACTTGCAACAGCTAAGGAGAAAGAGCATTCAGTGGAATCAGACACTGCATAGCAGGCAAACAAAACAGTAAGATTAGCAAAACCTAATTTATGCACGATTTAATGACTTGATGCTTACATTAAGTTGGGGCTTTTCTAATCCTACAGCATCCTTTAGAGATGAAAGGAAGTGATGGTTCACAGGACTCTGGAGTCCACCTTCTCCAACAAGACAGAAAGTAATAACACAGCTTTTCCTGGTACAATTTCTACATCTTTCCAGCAAGTCACTTATGGACTCCTTGTAGATGGGCACAGCACTTTGTGCTTTAACAGTCACACTGTCTTCAGCAAGGTTGCAAACTGGCTCCAAAGAACTCCAGTTGTGCACGGTGATCTATCAAACATGTTGAGAGAGCACAAAGCTTAGAAGTAAAGTTACATCTGTAAACATAACCCAGCATCCTAGGTTTTAGATTGCTCATTGCAAGACAGGTTCTCCTGACAGTACCAGTTGATTTCCATCTAGCAAGAAACTCCACAAAGATTTAAACAAATGGATACAATTTTTAAAAAATGGATACAATATAATAAGTAGATAATTATATAAAACTAGTAAGAAGTCAGTTTCAAACTATCTGGATCTGCTGCTCTTCTTGATCTGCAAGTCTTTTTGTTCTCTCCAGGGTCCCTGAGAGAGGGGGTTGCCAATTCTTGCCAAGGGAGTGCTGAGAAATAGAGTTAGTAAGTGACTAATTTGATTTTTTTTTCCTCCTGTCCCTGATTTTAAAAAGTCAAACAAAGGATTTTCTTGACATTGCTCAGTGTTATCTGATGTAACCCAACCAGGTGATCCTGAGCTCCTGCCCAATCACCATTAAACAGAAGCAAGCTTCATCACCTCGAAACAGATTATGGAAGTTAAATAAATATGGTAAAATATACGTTCCCAGAGGTCACATATGCATTATGAAGGTACTTTTATCTTTAACAAAAATTAAAAGTGCATAACTTGGAAGATAAGCACTTAATGAGAATTACAGCATTCTCTCTCTTTGGACATTTTAGGCAATTTTTTACCTCAAAAGAGGTCTGCAGCCAGGAACAGATCTTAACTCTTTTCAAAGGTTTTAAGCTTCAATTTTTCCTGAAGCCTGAAATACACTATTCATCGGAACTACCCGATTGCCAGTGCTTCAGTGACATTACAAGAAAACCTGAATTTAAGCCTGTTACAGTAACTCAGTCATGAAATAAACAATTTCATTAACCACAATCCTACTCTAAGAATTGACTACCCAGAAATTGCAACAAATTTCTATACTATATGTTATTATTGACAAATAACCTTGTAAATAAAAAAAATTATGGCAGCCCACTAGACAGGGCAGTGAACTAGAAACTAACATGCTCATACTACTAGTTCCAAAATGACTAGTGAGTCATTTCAGGTCTCTAGGTCTTTTTGCTCATCTTCCTAGCATTTTCACATGGAACACCTTTTATGTAAGGAATTTTATCTTGTAGTGCAAAATGCCCCTAAATTAATTTGGAATCTGGTTGCCATATGATTAACAACAACATAAAAAATGTAACAAATTGAAAATCAAGTCTGTGTTCTATAGGACAACTCAGCAGCCCAAATCCTGCCACAGAAACCTGATCAGTTTCTATAACATTGTCAGAAAACAATTAAGGAATCAATTGTGAAATGGTGTCATTGCATAGGTGACCTTGTAATTAAAGTACACCTAGATGTTCAGTTGATATTTTAGAAAATAATCTAGTTTTTTTCTCAAAGCAGTATTATTTGACTATTGGCAAACAATGGTACAATCACTTTTTTCCTCCCACTTCATTAGTTAATCTAGTTCTAACAAACAGGCAACAGTTTTGTTAAGCAGCATGGTACCATTTTTCACACTGTGTTCTATTAAACCACCAAACCCTTTAAGATTTCAACAGAATAGTTAATTTCATGCCACTTAATCCCTTGTTCTGAGGAGCAGTACACAGTACTATGATAGTGTTGCCCCTGAGAAGATTAAAGACAAAAATTGCACCTGATTGTGCTTGAGCACAGACTTACTGAAGCTTGTCTATGCACAGATGTGCTAATTTCAGCTTCTAACATTTTTGTGGGAGGGACATAAGAGAGGTGAGAGAGGTGTCACTTACCCTCAAAGTCACCTGGTGGTCCACATGAAAATCTGAGACACCGTAAATGTTCAACAAGCCTTTGTCTTCATAGGCCACAGGCAGCAGTGGTGCAAAGAAGTTCTGGGCAAAATAATGGAGCAGTTTCCACTTACCACCATACTCTAAAAAGAGTTAAAAGGAAGAAAGATTCAGATTGAACCAAGATTGCCTTGGCACACAATCCCATCCTGTGCTCTCTGTTCCTGCTACAGCAATACATTATATCTCTCTCCACTCTTTTTCACCTCTATCAGGTGCAGAGAATGATGAGTTACTCTTGCTTTTTTCCAGACAAGGCTCTGGTCTACAAGGGGTTTTATGATCTTTCATGCTTTCTTCAAGCTTCACCAAAAGATCACATTGTGTTGGTCCTATCATTGCTATGCTGTTACTCAGTTAAAAGCCTTACATGTAAGTGACATTAACAAAACAGACACAGCATTCTACACATTAAGCAAGCAGCTGCAGCATCTATGTTGTTGAGAAACCAGACAAACACACTGGCATTAGTGACATTGCCACAAATTAGCACCACTGTATAGAGACAACAAAGTCTACCTTTTGGTGCTTGTACAAAGCACTCTCTTCCCCTTTTTGAGTCCTCCTCCTGCAGTTCTTCCTTAGATAAGGATCAATAGCAACAATGACAAAAAAACCCCCAAGTTTCTCAAGAAAGAACAAACAAAAGACAAGACAAAATGCATTTGCCAAGATCTAGAGACTGACTTACATTATGGGACACAGACATATGCCAGTAAGTTCTCTTTGCCTCTTCAATGGAAAGTTGTACTCTGTTACTTCCAATAATTTAAGTCTGCCATTAACAAACTGGAAAAGCCATAAAGCACTGTACCATCTCCAAAATAAGCAATTCTGCCAGATTCAACACTGTCACACAACCACCTTGAAAAAGAAGCTGCTTCTATTTCTTTATTAATTTTCCATCTAGCACCCACTTTCAGCATTTTAATTGTCTTTACTCAATCATTATCTAGTCACTGAAATGGCACTAAAAAGAAGTAGCAAGTCAACTGCATCATCTCATAAAGAAAGAAAAAGTTAGACACTTTAATTTTTGTTTCTGGCTCTTCACTTCATCAAACAGGCTTAAAGCTCAGAGATGATGAAAAAGTATTTCCAGTAATGTTTTTGTTGTAACTAGTTACCTCTCTGAGTTTTGGTGCTTGTACAAAATTTATCCAGAGTGATGTAGCCTTTAAAGGGTGTGTTTGTGGTTTTCACAGACAGACCTGTACATGCTCTGCCTGCACTCCACATAGACATGAATGAACTCTGTGGAGACCAAAGTGCATTTAGCTCCAGCTTAGCACTGTGCACATCACCTTGCTTTCAGCAAGGTCCCAACCAGCTAGCTTGGAGAAGAAACAAAGAAACCTCCTATTTGCCCAGAAAACCCATACAAGATTCAACTGTGCTATGAGATTAGAGTGTTGCCAACAGAACACTGCTAGCATCCAAAGTCAATAGCACTGAAGCATACTGGTGCTGTTTAGTATACGAATGAAGCCATGTTTTTGCCTTCCAAGGACAATTCCTGGCAGAAAACTAGTGGTCTAAAGGACTATTCTGCCCAAACCAGGAACTGCTAACAAATTACTTTACATCGTCATAAAAATTTAGAAGATAAGAGATTTGAATTGAGGATGGATTATCTGAAACAGAGTAAACTGCGGGGCAGCATCTAATCTAAAAAGTAACAGCAATGGGCCTTGTATGAGAAATGGGCACTGCTCCTCACCTTAGGCTTTGGGAGAGGCTGAACACGCTGAAGCCCTCAGGACTGCCACAAGATTCTCAGGAATACTCAATTGTCAGTGCAATGGATGCTGCTCACTGTAGGCCTCAGAGAGAGGCCACCATAAGCTCAGACAAGTTACCCTGCATGAACTAAGGTTTCAGTGTCCGCTGACTTGAGTTTTTTCCTCAGCTTCATTTATGTGTTTAAAGTCTGGGATTCAGCTGTTTTAAATACAAACATGAATACTGTGAAGTAGAGTAGATTCTGTTACTTAGTGTATAAAAATCCCATTTCTCTTTGAATGGGCCCTGCCCTCAATTTCTGCTGTGCTTTGATTTCCAGCTGCATTACACAACCAGAGAGTGGAGGTTTGCTACCTAGGCAGCAGTTACAAAGGTCCTCAAAAAACCTGTACAGTGAAGAAAACTCAAACTAACCTTGGCATTATACTTCCGCAGGGAAAAGCAAACAAACAAAAAACCCAATCAACAAACCAAAGTAAATAAACCACACACTTTAAAGTCTATATAATTTCAGAACTCATTCTAGGGTTCAAATACTACAGCTATTATTTTGGGGTGTTTGCAAACATTACTAGTGCTTACCTCAGATCAGCTTTTAAAGGTTGTTATTTCCCTTCCCAAAAAGCCTAGAGCCATTTTGAAGAACAAAGCTCAACTGCTGGAGCAATTTCACACGGGAAGGGTCCTTGAAAGATAACTTTTCCAGCAACAGGATCTTGGTAAAACAATTGTCAAAGTAACTTCAGACAGCACAGAGAATTGAAGCTCACTAATAAAAAAAGGCACATTCTTCAGCTCATCGTTTGTTTTGATTTCCTTAAGACCAGAGTCACAATTCTTAATTTATAAAAAGGCAAGTTGCATATAAAATATTCCACCTGCCCCAAAACAGATTTAAGAAATCTGGATATCAGGTAGCTAATGAGAAATCTCTGGACTTAAACTTTCCTGTTACAGACACGCATGCCCAAAGGCAACAGTCAGAAGTTCCCTGGGTTGGTTTTCTCCTCCTCCCCTGACATTTATGTGAATTCTTAAAGAAATCCAAATTCCCCAGTTTTTTCCTGATACTAACATGGGGTCTGCACTCTCTGCAGCAACAAACTTCAGAACAGGAAACTAAAGTAAGGTTTGAAATGAGACCCCAGTACCCATTCTTCTGACTGTTCCCCGAAGCCTTCTACACTGATAGCGTGAGAACAAACATCTCTCCCTGGAACAGATTTTTAATGAATCACTTCACACCATTAAATGCAACTTGAGAAACATGCTGCTAGTTCTTTCCTCACCTCAGTCTCAGTTTTCTTTATAAAAGCCTGTGGTTTCAGCTCACAGGGGCTCTAAATACTGAACCTGCAATAATAGCCAGTTATCTGTTCAAGGGAACCTCATGACAACCTAGTTGGGTACCTCAAGGTGACACTGGTGTGGGAGTGAGGTAAATGGCCATATGTATCTCAGCGCTCTTCACCAAAACACACTGCACAGAGGATGAAGCATTCAACATGGCACAATTAGCTCCACATCTAGGTGCCAACAATCAAACCCAGTTCTGTAAAAGCTGTTTAGTTCTGAAGACAAAAGTACTATGACAGGACTGCTATGCTGTGTTTTCATTCAATGCCAAGAAAATACCTTACAGGTAAGTTAAAAGGAGAAATATTTGCTACCTTCTTCCCTTCCCACTTCATGAGGAAACACTTCCGATTTGCATGGCAAATTATGTAAGCCTCTCCATGGCTCTCTGTGAAATAACAGATTTAAACAAGAAGCATTCATTGGTGCTACTACTGTGCCATCTGACAAGATGCAGAAATGTGTTTTTGAAGTGCAAATAAAACTAATTTCTCTGAAGTTTTGCATAATTTCAGCCATTAGCATTTCAAAAATCCCTCTACCACACTGACTAATTAAATGAATATTAAACCTTTCCTCATTCCACTGAGAACAGAACAAAACAAAGGGACAGCTGTATCTCTGCTGAGCTTCTTTTCTGTAAACTAACTCAAATAACATATGCATAATTCAAGTATTTCATATATTTTCTACAATGACATCATCTCTGTACTTTAAAAAGCCATTTACAGTCTTCACAATCACTTCATCTATCAATACACCTGTCTGTACAAAAAGGAGTTTTTTCAAGCATCTTTTTCTCTTGAGACACTTAAAAGCTAAGAGCATCAGCCATTGCTAGAATCCTAAAAATGAAGACTGGTGTATTCCATTTCCTAATACAAGTCTAGAAAGTTTAGAAAGATGAGTGTTACAGTTTTAAATAAAATAGCCTGTTTCTTCTCCTGGGTTGTTTTCCTTTGTTGCTTGCAGTTTCTTTGCTTGGATGAAAAAAGGAAAAAAACAACAACAAACAGAACAAAAAGGGACAAACACCTCCCAGAGAAAAAGGGGGAGGATGGGTGGGATATATATATATATTTTTTTTTTAAGCAGAATGCCAAATGGCATTTTTATCTAAGGACAGATTGAGAACCTCGCACTAACTCTCAGCTTTTTCTAGTTCATTCACATTTCTTCACACAAATTCTTAAATAAAGATTTTAAAAACCAGAATATGTGAGAACTGAAACTGAAACAAAATCTACCCAAGTCCTATATAGATGCCATAGAACAGCTCCATTTCAAAATGGCTTCTAGGCTAAATGTTCAGAACATGAAACACAGCCATTTCCATCATACCACACATGGCTCCCCTATTTCTCACTGCCTCTATGACTTTATGTCTGATTACTTAATTTTTGTGTTCTAAAAGGAAATATATATGTAACAGAGGGAGCTATCATGTGCATAAATTGTGTATTAGCAGAATAATTTAGTCACAAGAGTTAGTCACCTCACCTGACAGCAAGTTAGAAACCAAATCTCAGCTAGCCATCTCCTATAAAGAGCTCCTCAGAAGATATGCTGGGTGAGAGGTGTCAAATTAAATTCTATGAAAATCAAATCCAGCATGCAGAAAATAATTAATTCACTTATTAGACAGCTAAGGATACAATGAATCACACTCTGGAGAGAAACATCTCTCCCCCAGCTGACTATAGAAGAAATCTAGATGCCTAGCTTTTTACATACCAAATCCCACCCTGCTCAGAACAGTTCTGTAGGTTTCGTTTGACAGTGCACTGCTGCCCACTGAAGGGAGTGGTTTTGATCATGTTACCATAGGGGGCAGGGGAGCAAAATCAAGTAAATTTGTTGGGATTGTGGAGTGTAATTATACATGGGTGCTCCTTCTTAACTCTCCTATCCCACTAGTGTTCTGTCCATTATCACCCAGGGTGGCTGGGTATACATATATACACACACATCGATCTGTATGGCTGAGCCAATAAGTATGATCAGGGATTTCTAGGACAGGTTCTTTTGGAATCAAAATTTCTGTGAAGTTTCTAAAAGAACTGATCTTTCTATTTTTAAAATAATTAAACTTGCAAAAGTTGCAAAATTCCTCTGGGAAAAACTGGATGTGATATACCAGGCAATTTCAGGAAGATTCAGATCTACACAAGAAAAGCAAGGGTAACTGAAAGGAGGGTTGTGCCCTTAATCTTAGCCATCACTGCTTTGTAACATATTGCTTTATCTGGCTTCAATTAATATTATTTCCTTGAGAGAAATGAGAGCACTGTTTAAAGAAAAAAAATTGTATTTTTAAGGAATTAGGAGTTACATATGATTTTAACTTATCTAAACTAAACCTTGCTAAAATGAGGGTAAGAGTTGGTGGGTACTAAATCTGAACTTAAACAGCAGAACTTCCATAGAAAAATAATTGCTTTGTTCTTTACCCTTTTCCACTTCCACAGACTATTAGGATGACCCTGCAAAGCACTGCTCTGGAAAGTGTTTCTAAAGAATGAACAGAAACACGTTCAAAGTTTGCAAAGTTGCCTGAGAGAGAGCAGGGTCTTACTTCTTATTCAGATACTTCCAGATGACGAATACAAAACAAGACTGATAGCTGGTGCTTTTTAGCAGACCATCACAAAACTTACCCAAGGAAGCCCATGAAGGTGCCTGCCAAATGTCATTGAGTTGCCAGTACAGAGCTCCCATTGTATGTCCTTCTCCCTTGATTATTTCACTTTGACTAAAACGATAGAATTCAGTTTCAGTCTTTATACATTGAGCCTGCATCACCTTGGTCAACAAACATATAAGAGAAAAAAAAATAAGTTAGTGTATTGTATTTTGTATTTAACTTTACTTTCAAAGCATGTGTGTGCATATTAATGTACAACACATACCTCACAGCAACGGCACTTAACTCCAAACTTGAGCCTTCAAAAGCTACTACACCTATAGTGCAGTAGGCCTCTGCCTGAATAAGATCTATTCCTAACAGCTCCCAATACCTTACCAAGCAGTATCTCTAGAGAAACTCTGGGGGGCCTACTTCCTGCCTTCCTTCCAGTGAAGATCACTGGGCAACAGAGTCTTTGAAAGGCAAATGGAAGAGTAATAAATTTAACTGGGTTTTTTAATTAATTTAAATTAAAAAAGAACATGAGTTGCAAAATAAGGTTATGTTGCCTGGCCTTCAGGTACACATCACCATGATGTTCACATCCTTATACTATGAACATACAACACTTATTCCCAGTATACAGTCAAAACTGCACTGAAAGAGTAATCTTTTTTCACCTCCACTCCTACATTTCTCCTTCCCCACCTTTTCTCAAAACAAACAAACAAAAAACTTTTCAGAATTTTTCACTGACCAAGTTGGCAACAGAAGCCAAACAGTGTGTTATTAATACACTCACAGAGTGTATTGATAAGTTGAGGAGGTATTAAGTCTCAAACTAAATGGAAAAGGTATTGTTTGGGACAGCTCAAAAGGCAAAGATCACACTTTTAGCTAAACACTAGAGCCAAATTTACTCTCCTTAACCTTTTTGCTAACCTTACTTTGGTATCCTTAAATTGTTTAACTCATTAATAAGGCCCTGATAGACTTTACTCTGCAGAAACTCATAGCTTTTTGAGTCAGGACCTCACTGAGCACATTTAACCCGTTTTCAGTTTCACATTATCATCTATCCTTGTTGTCTTGTCACTGGTGTGTAAAGTCTTCCAGCTGTTTCATTTTTATATAAAACGTGCTGACAGCAACTCTCAAACATGAAAAACTTAAGTTCTTCTGGGGCTATATGAATCTGGGGCTCATAGGGAGACCCTGCAGGAGTGAAGACAGAGGCAAAGAAGGCATTCAGCACCTCTGCCTTCTTTATATCCTCTGTCACCAGGGCTCCCACCTCATTCCTCAATGGGCCAATATTGCCTCTATTGCTAGTTTTGCTAGCTATGTACTTGAAAAAGCCCTTAATGAGAGCACTGTTTAAAGAAAAATAATTGTATTTTTAAGGAATTAGGAGTTACATATGATTTTAACTTATCTAAACTAAACCTTGCTAAAATGAGGGTAAGAGTTGGTGGGTACTAAATCTGAACTTAAACAGCAGAACTTCCATAGAAAAATAATTGCTTTGTTCTTTACCCTTTTCCACTTCCACAGACTATTAGGATGACCCTGCAAAGCACTGCTCTGGAAAGTGTTTCTAAAGAATGAACAGAAACACGTTCAAAGTTTGCAAAGTTGCCTGAGAGAGAGCAGGGTCTTACTTCTTATTCAGATACTTCCAGATGACGAATACAAAACAAGACTGATAGCTGGTGCTTTTTAGCAGACCATCACAAAACTTACCCAAGGAAGCCCATGAAGGTGCCTGCCAAATGTCATTGAGTTGCCAGTACAGAGCTCCCATTGTATGTCCTTCTCCCTTGATTATTTCACTTTGACTAAAACGATAGAATTCAGTTTCAGTCTTTATACATTGAGCCTGCATCACCTTGGTCAACAAACATATAAGAGAAAAAAAAATAAGTTAGTGTATTGTATTTTGTATTTAACTTTACTTTCAAAGCATGTGTGTGCATATTAATGTACAACACATACCTCACAGCAACGGCACTTAACTCCAAACTTGAGCCTTCAAAAGCTACTACACCTATAGTGCAGTAGGCCTCTGCCTGAATAAGATCTATTCCTAACAGCTCCCAATACCTTACCAAGCAGTATCTCTAGAGAAACTCTGGGAGGCCTACTTCCTGCCTTCCTTCCAGTGAAGATCACTGGGCAACAGGGTCTTTGAAAGGCAAATGGAAGAGTAATAAATTTAATTGGGTTTTTTAATTAATTTAAATTAAAAAAGAACATGAGTTGCAAAATAAGGTTATGTTGCCTGGCCTTCAGGTACACATCACCATGATGTTCACATCCTTATACTATGAACATACAACACTTATTCCCAGTATACAGTCAAAACTGCACTGAAAGAGTAATCTTTTTTCACCTCCACTCCTACATTTCTCCTTCCCCACCTTTTCTCAAAACAAACAAACAAAAAACTTTTCAGAATTTTTCACTGACCAAGTTGGCAACAGAAGCCAAACAGTGTGTTATTAATACACTCACAGAGTGTATTGATAAGTTGAGGAGGTATTAAGTCTCAAACTAAATGGAAAAGGTATTGTTTGGGACAGCTCAAAAGGCAAAGATCACACTTTTAGCTAAACACTAGAGCCAAATTTACTCTCCTTAACCTTTTTGCTAACCTTACTTTGGTATCCTTAAATTGTTTAACTCATTAATAAGGCCCTGATAGACTTTACTCTGCAGAAACTCATAGCTTTTTGAGTCAGGACCTCACTGAGCACATTTAACCCGTTTTCAGTTTCACATTATCATCTATCCTTGTTGTCTTGTCACTGGTGTGTAAAGTCTTCCAGCTGTTTCATTTTTATATAAAACGTGCTGACAGCAACTCTCAAACATGAAAAACTTAAGTGAATGCACAGTTACTTCCATCAAGAGTGTTTCTGAAATTCTCGGAAGACAAGAAGCAGTAACAGCACTTTAAACTCACCTAACAGCATTAAAAAGTCACTTATCATTTAAAAGTCACATAGAAATAACAAAGAAACAAACAAGCATGAGATAAACTACTACAGATGAAGGAGAAGCTACAACTTACTGATAAAAAAAACCAAACAAAATAAACAAATCAGATTATCTAAAACATCAGTAATCTGAGTCCATAACAAAATAAAAGCTGCTAATAATCTCATCCATGGAAAAGTGCAGTCTGTAGAAAACAATGTTGTTTCAAAAGCTCATGTATTCCCTGTGGCAAAAATCAAATCAGTAAGCCCACAGGGGCCACATGAAAAGCAGAAGGTACCCACTCTGAAACAGGGAGTAACAGTGCAGCACTTGGAATAATAGTGTATTATGGAAGGCCAGCACACCACTGCATGCCCAGCCAGCTTCATGAGTGAGACCAGCTGGGGAAAGGGACCAAGGTAGAACACCCAGCTACACTTTCTCCCAGTTGAGCCAGTTTCTGGGAAACTCCCCAAGAAGTATTACCGTCCTTGTAGGATGAAAACTGGAGTTTCATTCCAAGAAATGAGAGACAAGCTAGAGCCAAATTAAACTGGACTATCCTATGCTTCAATGCAGAAACTTTCTCTATGACCGAACATGATGTAACACCCAGTTGTATCTGCTTACAGTATCTAATGGAACAAGTATTCACTGCTAATTATATTGACATCGCTGTTACCTGAGTGAGGTAAATTGTATCTTTGAACTTCTTTATGGGATCTGTGCTCTGGGGAAGCTTGAAATTAAGCCCAACCTGCTGAAGCATCTGATCATTGCCATTTTCATGGTGTTGTCGATGGAGAGAAAAATTGCTTGTGTAGGACCAGTCCTCAGTGGAGGAAACCTTTTAAAAAACACAAGAGTAAGATCAGAATGAAAAGGCAAAACGTATATTTAACAACTGACAGAATATTCTGGAAAGGATGTCCATTACATCCTGCTGACATTAAAAAAACTTTTTAAATCAGTAGTATATTTCTATAGTGCCTTACACAGTTAGGCAGGGATTTTAAATCAATAGCACCCTTTGCTTATATTCCTTGTGTGAATAAATGAAAACAGACGTTGCTGTTGAACCCAGAAGAGCAACTTTTGGCTCAATGGTATTTAACTTATTCGTCCTAAGGTTCAGTTTGTCCAAAGGATCTCAGAGGTTTGCTTGCATTCAGAGTTAATCAGAAACATCCTAGATTAAGACGGAATAATGTACACTAGTCAAACACATTTAGGCATATGTTATAAAAATTAGTAGGGCTGTAAATACTAATAACATATTTTCAAAACCTTCCTCTGAAAACAAATGATCATGAAACAGTTTTTTCAACTATGGAAAACAATGCAGCCTAGTTTATACAGCTATTACTGTCAAGCCTTCATCATCATTACAATTTCTTGAAAATAATGCCATTAAAATGTGTTCATTTTTAGGCAAGATTTAATAATTTTAATTGTTACTATATGGATTAATGTACTGATTATACTTTGGAGAGGAAATTGAAAAGAACATTCTGAACTCCTTTTAGTTGCATGTCATCTCTTTCTAAACAAATAGACAAAGAGAATGATAAGTCTCAGCTCCAAGTAAGGTGGAATATACAGTATCTAAGTTTACCAGGAGACAAAACCAAATCCTCTCACATGCAATACATAAATATACAAACAATTTATGTAAAAGAAATTGGTAAATATTATTTAAAAATACATTTTAGAATTCAGCACAATTTGGCATTTGTTGTGTTTCTTCCATTTCTAAATGAACACATATGCTTAGACACAGCAAAATGAAAGTCTGGCAATCATTACTACATTATACTTAAATAGAATTAATATTACAATTAACAGTCTTGTAATAGTCTCTCATCTAAGTTTGGTTCCTCTTTCAACATCTAAATAAATAAATATATTGAACATTGAGGAGGGAAACAGTCCAGTTGCGTGCATCCACTCCCTCCACAATAGCACACAACTCTATCCCACCCATGTCATGCCTAACAATATATTATATGTCCCAAATACAGTTCTGACACTGCAGTTTGTTAGGAAGAGACATATTGTCCTCACTGAATGACAGCAGAGAGGACAGAAAGCTGTGAATATCCATCCCTACCTTTTCAATTGTACTGAAGGAAGGCCAGGATTGAAATCCATATTCTGAAGCAAAACGAGTTTTAGGATACACTGTCCACTTCCAGCAGTCACTGTTGTAGTCATAAAAGTGAGTGTCACCATAGTGGGTATCATAAGGATTCTGAGAGAGCCAACCTTCTTTAACTGACTCCAAGCCATTGGTGGGACTGGATGCAACAAAAGGACGACTCTTATCTTCCTGGGATTTAAAACCAAAACAAAATTACAATCCCCAGAGTGATTAGCTTTTATCATCTGAATACACAGAACACATTTTTAAAAGGGGGGTGAAGTGGGGAGAACATGTCTGAGTCACCACCTAGGAAACACTTCCCTTTGTGTCTTGACATTCATCATCTTCCTTAATTAGCTTCTTATTTATGTTCTTGGAGGACAGCTGGGCATAATACTGCTTGCTCTGCTGTTCAAAGGGATTCTCTCCTCACATCAAGAGATCTTCTCTCTTCATATGCTTCTAAATTCTTAATGAAAGCTATTTAAAGTGTGTCTTGTGAAAAATAAACTCAAGGAGCATTAATATTTGAGTACTGTGACTTCTTTATGGAAAATCATTACTTTTGCAGTGTATTTGCAGGAACAAGGCCATGGTTTTCTGCACTTTTATTAAGGAGTCACCTAAATTTAGCCTTAACAAAGCCAAAGTATTCTGCTACAATGCTTGCATGTCAGCATTGCAGGTTATTGTCATTTTAGCTTTATTTGCATGGTAAGATAGATGAAAAAAGGTTTCATTTCAATTTGTTCAGAAATGTCTTAGTAGACTTATTATACTAAATCTTTTAGCAGTATCCTACAAAGTACTGAAGGAATCCTTTTGCAGGCATTATTAATTTAGCACTGTACTTGTAGTATGACAGAGGCCTGAGTTACAAGTTACAGCAAAGCAGTTAAGACATGTGCTTCGTTTTAAGAAATAGTTCTATTCCCCATCTTTTTTCTTTTTTTTTCATGAGTAACAACTAACTGAAAAAAATTACTACAAGATATCCTGTATTCCCTTAAGTCTTTGCCTCAAACTGAGAAGGCTTTTAAATTTATACAGTCCAGTACTGCTAGCAGTTACAGATTTCCTCAATTGGACTGTATTACACAGGATCTGAAATAATTTCACTGCATGGTTCCCTCTAGTGCTCAAAATATTTATTCTATGGGTTTAAAAATAAAAGAAGGTCTATTCTGGACAGCAGAGCTACACCAGCAAACTGTAACTGTAACACAGTACCAAGCCAGAACACCTCATTTTGCTGCACATGTATTGATCATCCAACTCATGCGCTAATCACAGAAACACCATAGCATACCTTTACAAACAACTCAGTTCCAAAGAGCCTAACCAAAATACAGAAATCTAGAAACAAGATGTTAAGTAGGAATATAAGACATCATTACCATTTAGAATGCATAACTGCCCTCAAGAGTGGAATTCTTTTTAGTAGGTTCTTTCAAACCTGCCCTCATTTTTATTGTTTCCTCATATCTCAACTTTTCCAGCAGAAAGCTATCCTAAATTCTCCGAGTACAACTACTCTGGCAATACTAGCTGCCTCCAGTAACAAGCAGCAGTATTGCTGCCACCTACATAATGAGTGCCTGTCTTAGCAAAGGGAAGCTTCAGGTCATGTATCTCACCCTGAAAAGAACAGAAATTAGACTAGAACTATAGTACTCTGAAGTCAGTGAGATGATGCTGTACAAGGGATAACTGGGTAGGAAAAGGCCACCAGCATTTTTAGGTTAACAAAAATTAGCATGCTTGTCGAAGAGGGAAGTTCTAACTGGACAATAGCCTTGAGACATTTTGTCTCCTAGCTAACAGGGGAATGAAGAATACTCACCTGTGGTTCAGGCACTGACTGTTTTCCCTA
>NW_009954196.1:675232-705474 GCF_000747805.2 Chaetura pelagica | reverse complement strand
TTCCCTACATAGTTATGCAACAACAATTTTGGACTCGTATGTGTGTATGCAGAGTGAAACTGATTAAAAGGTTAGTTAAAAGAAGATTCCATTAAAGAATTAAGAACTGCAATATACTTCTACAGGAGAACAAATAAAACTACAAAAGCGGCATAAAATGGGTAGTGCCAAATCACAGTAGACTTATCACAGACTTCAGCTGCTTCTAGTGTGCATGCTCACAGTTTAAGTCTTATCTCAAAATATTTTATTTTGCCTTCCTAAAATACCATTAGTCTGTTTTTCAAAAACACACAATATAATGACTATACAGCATGAGGACAATGTTTACCATAGCTTTTGCTTAACCCGCTTAAACCAAAAAACTTCAGTCAGTTGCTGGAATTTTTTTGTTTGTTTGGTTGGTTGGTTTTTTTTTACTTTGAGGATAACCCTTGAGTTTAGAGAGCTGTTTACAAGAGCTTGGAAAGTGTAATTCCCCAATAACATGCTGTTTTTAATATCCTGAAAGGATTTGCTGGGGGGAGGGGAGAAAAAGAAAAAAAGAAAAAGCAGAAATCCCATGTTGCTCAAATTTCAAACATTAAAACCTTTTGCAATGCTATATCCCCATACAGTTTCTTGAGATGACTTACAGTAAGAACTATTTCTCGGATGTTTTTCACGTAAAGCGTCACGTAGTCTTTGATATAGACTTCCCTGTCAGCATAAGGTATGGAGAACCAGTTGCTTGCAATTGCTGCTTCATTTTCATTGTTACCACTCCACAGAATAATGGATGGATGGGATTTTAAACGCCTTACCTGAAATACAACTTATAGTTTCAGAAGTCAAGCAAAATTACTTCTCCTAAAAGCAAATTCACTCTTACTACTTGAATTACAAATCCAGATGCATATTATATATGCTGAGCCTATAATTTCTATTTTACCTACTCTGTTTACTGTTCCCAGAGCTCTCGATCAGTGCAAAATTTTACAATATACCTTTAAAGAAGGACAAATTTTTAATACACTGACTTATATGCACGTGTACTACTACTCAGCCACACTTGATGGATAAATTCTGTCGCAATCATTAGAGCTCACTCTCAGTGAATGCTCTTAAACATCCTTCAGAAGAGGGCAGTTTGGACATGAGGAAGGCCTGTGCCTCTGCTTGACTGACTACTCCTGCAAGTAACTTAAAGAGGATTTAGCAAGGCTACATTTTGTCTCTGCTAAATAAAGATACACTGACATTTCCAAATAAGCAGTTTTTGGAAAGCTAACTTACACAGTCGATTAAAAATAGGTAATGAGAAATACAGCTTTGACATAGAGATAAAATACCTGATGAGAAACTTCTGCTCTTACAGATTCTAAATAATTGCCATCAGTTGGATATAGTGCACATGCAAACATAAAATCCTGCCAAATCTACAGGGAAAAAGAAAGAAAAGGAAAAAAACAATCTGTTAGCAAATAATTTTACATACTTGAAAAACACATGGTTATTTGGATGCACAATCCTTTGTTCTGACACAAGTTATGTTCTATTTGTTGTTCGAGGAAACCACCACCAAAACAATCACAACCTCCATGGGGTTCAGTATGTGCATACTCCACTGTGGTTTTCCTCAATATTGGAGTTATGAAGTACCTACCCTTAAGAATCAGATCCTGGCAGCCTACACGGATAAGCAGAACATTGCTCAGTAGACGGAGAGTTCAGCAAGTTTCAGTGGAATAATTAGAACCCATGCACTGCTCAAATATGAATGTGGGGCAATCTCCAGCTGAACAGAACAATTTTGTATTTACTACTTCACAGGTGTAACAGCAAATCCCCATTTCATATTAAAAAGAGACAGTAGTTCTTCTGACATGGGATCAAGCACACTTAACATATGTTCAAGTGTACTTGTTAAAAAAACACTTCCATACCAAATGTGCAAACTGATCTTAAAGAGTAAATCTTGCCCAGTATGAGAGGCAGAAACAAACCAGATCCTCTAACAACATGACAGTCTTTCTCTTCAAAGAAAAAATCAAGTAGGTACCACTAGAGAACAGCAAGCCTTGCAATTCATAGAACTTCATTTGTACCTTGAAGAAGAATTACAAGAAAGTGGAAAGGAAAAAGCCCAGTGAAATGGGCAAAGCTTTTTTGTTTTACCAGTTGTTTTTTAAATCACTGTAATTTTGAGACTCTTGATAATTTATCTCAAATATTAATGGAAAGATCTCTTGAGAAGCACATTAACCCAACGAGTTTGTAGGAGACTACACTTTCTGAACACCATATTACATAAACAATGGAGCCAGACCAGCGCCCTGTATAATTGCTTAAAGTGAGAACATGCTCTTCCATGACTTTTTTCCATGTACACTCCAAAAAAACCCAACAAAAAACCCAAACAACTTGAAGATAGAGAACAGGGTAGTAAAAGGTAATAGATCCATTAATAATTGTTACATTCCTAGCACTGTACAAAAAAAACAAAGCTATTGTTAAAGAATAACTCAGAATCCTACGGTGACTGTAGAGTCAAAAACTCTATAATGAAAAAGCTTTCTCTTGCTATTTCCCTCAGTGAACTCTCACTGTTTTCCCTTAAGCACAGTTTGATTCTAAAGCCTTTACAAGATCATCAGAAGAAACAAAACCAAAAGCCTCCAGCACCATCCCCTCCAGAATAAGGGTCTGATTCTGCATCTGCTTGCTATTTTGGCTACTAAATAAGATCTAAATCTTGCACAGAGCACTGATCTAAGTGGCCTACTCAGGTGCATAGTGTCAAAAATGAAAGAATCACAAGTGCTCAGAAGCCCTGAAAATCAGGACACTCATTCAGATGACTACAGTTTGATTCTAAAGCCTTTACAAGATCATCAGAAGAAACAAAACCAAAAGCCTCCAGCACCATCCCCTCCAGAATAAGGGTCTGATTCTGCATCTGCTTGCTATTTTGGCTACTAAATAAGATCTAAATCTTGCACAGAGCACTGATCTAAGTGGCCTACTCAGGTGCATAGTGTCAAAAATGAAAGAATCACAAGTGCTCAGAAGCCCTGAAAATCAGGACACTCATTCAGATGACTAAATTAGATCCAACTTTTTTTTTTTTTTTTTTTTTTTTTTTTTTTTTTTCCAAGCACACACAACAGAAGGCAGCAAGGTATCAATTCCATTTCCCTGCTTTTTATGCTGTAGAATAAGACCAAACACACTTCTTGGAATTTTATTATCAGATGCAACTTGGCCTTCACTCATCTAGTCACTGTTTCATCAAAACTTATTAACATGTGCCTCCAAGTTCAAATAATCAAAGGTACTAATCTATGTTTGTCAGTGTTTGCAGCAGGTGTTCCCATTTCAGCTACAATTATGCTCATAATACCTTGTTCAAAATGGCCCTTGGAATAAAGTCTTCCCTACTTGGCTTCAGGTCAAGTGAAATCTTTTTGTTTAAGAAATTTGAACCAAAAAAGAAGCCCAAACCTTTACAGCTACTGCTATAAAAGGAGGAAATACTTCCAAAATAAAGAAACCCCATTTCTCTAGCAGAGAAAAGCATGACTCCCTTCTTTGGCATTTTGATAACTCAGAGGTTGCTGAAAGCACAAAACTCAAATACAGCACACCTTAAATCCTCATTGAGGTCAGACTGGAAGGCCTTTCCTCTCAATCTGGGGCATATATTCAAATACTCAGATTCCTCAGCAGGGCTGTTCACATACAAGTAAGCCCTAAACAAAGCTAGAGGGTCCCACATTCTGACTGCTACAGAAAAAAAATATTATTTGATCTCATCAATAACTCCCTTTCAATGAACTACTTCTTTCACAACTATTTGACTGAGTGTTGCAAGTCCCTGTTGATGTCTACAGTGTCCACAGAAGTTTTTCTATCATGCTCATCTTTACAATGTAGACAATCTTCCTGCATTAAGTGACATGATGAGTACCAGTCTCTCATTTCTTCTCTCACTTTTTCTCCAAAACAGTAGGAAATGTAGAACTAGGAGAGAGGTATAGTATATAAAAATGAACATTTTGGTCTGAAAAAAGATATAAGGCAGGAAGTTAAAGTCAAAGTCCTGTTGCTCTGATTTTGGAAAATGTAAGATGGGAGGGGGAAAAAGAAAGTGGAGAGAAAAGGAAGGGGACATCAAAGGGAGATTCTGGGCTGGAAAAGGAGGTGGGGATGAGCAAGGAACAGAGTTGTAGCCTTACTTCAAGAGAAAAGACAAGCTGAGGCTCTAATATAAAGTCTCCAAAATATAATTTCCAGTTTCAGATAACAACTTCAGTAATCAGGAACTACTCAAAAAGAAATCTAAAGTCAAAGTCACCTGACTTCTCAGGTTGGTACTCTACCATGTCTTCTGGAATAACTGCTAGAAGTTATGTATCAATTATCTTATTTTGTTTGTTTAGAGTGGATTTTTATTTACATGTTCTTGTCAGTTTTTAAATAAGTGTTCTGTGTTATTATTTTTACCATTATTCCTAGTTCATCACAAATGTCGTAGAATTCATCTTGTTCATAGACTCCTCCTCCCCAGACTCGTAGTGCATTCATGTTAGCATCTGCTGCAGACTTCAAGAGTAGCCGTAACCTGTCAAACACGAGAAGAAGATTTAGACAAGTTTTGTGAAACTGTATCACTTAAGAGTTTCTAATGTTATCCACACAAATAACCAACCCCAAAACCAATCCCAAGCATTCAGCAGCAGCAGACAATCTAACACTTTTAACTCTGATAGAAACCAGACTATTTTTATAACTTTTAAGCCTGCATGTCTGGATAGAGCTCTCAAAAAGCAATTTTTTTTTGTGCAAGAAATACTACTTGGTCCTGTTAACACATATTAAATAAATGGAGTGACACATGCAAGTAAGTGTTTTTACAGAAATATTGGCAGGACCAGATTTGGAAATACTGTATTTTATTAATCAGGTTACTCTTTTCTCCTTAGATATTTCTTGCCTTAAGTATCAATCACTTGAATTAAAATCCTTTTTTAAACATGTTCAGAGAACTACATTATTTTCCTGAGTTCCACAACGCATAGTGAGAAGTAGGACAGTGAGGGGGGAAAGAGAAAGACTGAGACTCTGAATCTCATTTTAAGGAGTTCTGGCTCCATTAATTTTTCCTTTATTATGCTGCATGAGAATGCACACTGCAACATGCCCTGTTGTTCTCAGTTCTCCTTAGTCAAACTACAGCATGGTCCCCATCCCACCTGCATCTCTGGAGTGCTGTGTCATTGAAATCCAAGAATCCTGGATCAGAGGGGGGAAAAAGGGATAGATGCTACTGTGTACTTATGTCTCACTGTGTGAGGTGGGTTAGGACACGGCTGAAGTGCGTTTCCTCCGAGTACCACTGAATGTGTCCCAGGCAATAGGATCAAATCACCTGAGGATCACTCCTAAAAATGGCCAGTAACCTGGGTAGAGCAAACCACCACCTTCCCATCAGTTATTGCACCTACATGCCTTGAACTTCAAATATATTAAAGTTAATTAAGCCCTAATTTTGAGGCCTGTAACCCACAGTCCACAATAATTGGAGTCCTGCCTTGAAAGGAGCCGCACCTGTCGACACCTTTGATAGAAGGTGGATAGAGAATCAAAAGGAGGAAAACATGATCCTTTCTCCTTAGAGAACATCTTATGTGCCTTACGTGTCACTGGTCACTCTATCCTGGAAAGAATCTGCTGGAATCCAGTTCGAACCCTTAATGAAAATGGGTCGGCCATTGATTCTGAAGTAGAAACTCAGACCTGGTGAGCCAGGAATAGGCTCCTGAACAAGTTCTACTGTCCGGAAACAAGCCTGTGAAGACATGAAACTTAGGTTTAAAGCAGACAAAAATAAATTAAACCAAAATAAATTAAGAAAATCATTACAAAAGGGATTCAACTGAACACTAACAGCTTAGAATTTGTCAAGAGGACAAAATACATGGTCTCATCTCTTAATTCCTGCCTGCAGTTATGCACTGTAACAGGGCTAAAATGAATCCTGATAAGCCTGCTCGGTTTTGAAGGTTAAAGTTGTAATGAGAGAGAAAGGATACACAAACAAGCATCAGCCTGCACTCATGCATATATGTATGTAAGAGCAGGGGCATGATCGCTTGCTGAAGAATTCAATGGAAACTTTAGTTGGGGACCAGCAAGAGGAATGCAGTGGTTGCATTAAATCAGGCATACAATTCAATCTGCAATTTTCTTCTTTAAGTAGGAGATTGCAGGAGCTCAGCTGTAAGTCTTGTGCCTGAATGGCTAGCTTCAGGTTACAGAATCACAGAATTACTGAGGCTGGAAAAGACCTCTGAGATCATCAAGTCCAACCTATGACCTAACCACCAAATCAGGTAGACCATAACAGTAAGTGCCACATTCAGTCTTTCCTTAAAGACCTCCAGGGATGGTGACTCCACCACTTTCCTGGGCAGTCCATTCCAGGTTCATCCAGTAAAAGCAGAATCTTTGTCTTTTGCTGCCCTTAAATGCTATCTTTTTAACAGGTGTAGCAATTAAAAAGACATGCATGCAAACACAAATGCTGGTTTGGAAGTGAAGGGCCCTCTGGCCATCACAGCTGTGTTTGAAGAACATGATCAGCAATAAAGTTTCAGAAAGACCAGTTCAGGTAAATAACCACTAATTCTGTGTAAGGTATTAAAGCTCATTCCAAATAAAAGAACATCTCAAAAAGTCAAACTTTTAGAGTTTTAGACTTTCAGTCTACTATCTGGTATCGTGCACTGCAGATGCTGAGAAAGAAAACATTCTTCCTTCCTGCTGCAGGTGGAAGAAAAGTTCAAGAATTCACTACAGGCATTTTCTGGGACTTATTTTCAGTTAAAGAAACAATGGTGCTCTGAGGGATATCCTGATTGCACCTACATAAGCAGTCAATGCCACAGTCACAAGAGAGTAGTTAGCTGATTGCAATGATACTTTGCATTGACCCTTTATTTGCAGGGGCATCTACCCCACCTGCGATGGGGCAAGAGTGGAGCAGCTGCCATATTAGGGTCCTGTTCAGCTGCAAAATAAAGGAAAACATCTCTTTCAGAGAGGCTTCTTTTTCTCTGGTCTCCTTGTGTCAGTTTAACTTGCCTAGACCAGAAAGAAGTATCTTATTCCTTCTGCTCATGATCATAGGGAGATTAAATAAAGCAAAGGAAAGCTAATAGTAAATTTCAGCCAACTCACACCAAACAAGTTCAGGTCAGGAGGGCAAGAACTTCGTCTTTTTCTAGACTACCCTAAGATAGCGACCACTCCTCCCCTCAAATGACTATTTGCTATACCTTTTCAAAAGGTCAGCCTGTAGAGTACAGCCTGTTCTCTTACACAAACTACAGTTGAGACAAATGTCTGTCAATAAATCAGGCTAAAATTAAACCTACTTAAGTGCAACAGATAGACCCGTCTTTCAGATAAAATGTAGTTCTTTAAGTCACACAACAGACAAGGCTGAAGTTCAAATGGGAAATTACTCATCTTACTGTGGGATTTTGTTCTATAAGGTTTCAGCTTATTAAAAAAAATATAAATCACACAGATAAACAGCAAATTATTTCTAGTGGTAAAGAAGCCAATAATTGCTTTTTTTTCCTTTCTCTTTGGTGCTTCTTGGTCAACTGCACAATTATTAAACACCTGAACAGAGACAATGCACATGACAAACCAGATGCCTGAGTGGAGATGGCAGATCATTGACTTCAAAATAAAACCCTCTGCATCATGGCAGCAACCAAAACATAGACACTGATTTAATTTTTTAAAAATGGGACTTGTCCCTAGTCCTGCAGCATTGCCCCAGGGGCAACAGTGGGTTAGCAGCAAGCGGGGATCAGCATCTGTGCCACTAAAAACATTGCCAGCTAGAGAAAAACTACAAAGTCGGACTGCTGAGAGGACATTTCAGACTCCCTGCCCAGTATCTCTGCACTCAACACATGCTAAGGACAGAGTGTGCCTTGCCTTTTTTCTACTGTGATCCTGCTGCATGCTTAGATGGCTGAATATAGACCAGCATGATGAACTTAGTTTTAGGACAGGAGTCTTACACCCAGTCGTAGAATTCTGCACGCTTATTTTAACATGAGAAGTTGAATTAAATCAAAACAAAACCACAAACAGCAAAACAAAAACCCACAAATGTTTCATACAACTTTCATGGTTACCCTAACTACTGAAGGCTACAAAAGAAAAAACTACATTATGCATACTAGACTAGGAAAAAAAAGCTCTGACCTTCTTCTAGTTAATTCAATTACTTGGAGAAAAACTCCTCAGTCTCCAGTGTAGCTCTTTTTCATGGCACAAAATGGAATGGGATTTATAGTTGGGGCTCCCAAAGTACTCGAAAGGTCCTCTAAATGGGTGTCATCAGGAAGGTTGGGACTATCTCAGAGTGCTTTTGTAATGGAGTATTTCTATTGCTACCAGAAGTAATATGATAAAATTTTATTCATGCTCAAGTGGAACTCATGCAGCTAGCCAAATCCAAGGCAATCTGAGAGGCTGAAACACCCATACCACCCAGGACCACCCATACAGCACAAGCCAAAGCTCCTCAGCCCCATCTCATATTCCCAGGCCTCCAAGGTTCAATCAATTAGTTGGTTGTTCTCTGCATAGTTAAGAAACAGATACTTGTCTTTTTGAGTCTCACATAAAGACTGCATACCGAGCTAAATGACCCTGTGGACCACATTTGGCATGCCCAGATTTAGCAGTAGGAAAAGTAATAGGGATGAAGATGCCTAGAGCTGAAATAAGATCACAGAACGCCCCACTGACCTAACAAATTAGCACACAGCATGAAAGCCAAAAGGAAAGACTTCTGGAAGTCACACTGAAAGGCCTGAGGGAAAAAGAGGGTGTTTAGGGAAGAAGGGAAAGACAGCTAGATGTTAAGTTCTTCTAAGTGCTAATATAGCTTCATGAAATTAAAAATAACTATTACAGCATTGAAAAAATAAACATACAGAAAGATGGGGAAACAAAATAAAAAAGCAAGCAATACCCTGATGAGACAATGAAAAAGGCAATAAATTCCTTGATGTAGACATGGCAAGAAGAAAAACAACTTATCAATAGCAAATAGGATGTGACAGACCCTCCCTTAAGAACATTAATTTCAGAGATAATGTCTGCCTATGACTTTATCCTGAGAAACAAACTCTAAACCAAAATATTCAAATAGAAAAAAAACCAAAACAAAACCAACCTTGTCCTGCATGTTGGCTTTATTCTATTTTGGTTTTGTGTTACTCTCAACAGGAGTGAGTAGATACTTCCTACAGCCAAAGAAGTTCCCAACATAGCTGGTTAGAGTTCTGCAGAGCTTCTAAAGTATATACTGGGAAGCTACCCAGAAATTTTCCCAGAGGATTAGTTCATGTTGTAGAGAATACTCCCAAGTCAGAAGCCAGAGAGTAGTTCAAGCTAAGGGTGCCAAATCTGAGAAGACTAAGCTGTGTTTTCACATATATACAGTTCTTGCCTTTTAGTTTTTGCTTGTCCAAAGTTATGTAGATATTCATATGGTGAATATGGTGACAAGGCACTAATTGTCTTATGCAGGTTTTTTTCTTTTCAAAAAGGGGTAATGTATTCCACTCGAATACAGTACTAGATGGACAACAGATCAACAACTTCCAGAAGCATTTCTCCCTGATTGCATTTCTGTAACTACTCAAAGTTCTTATTAAGCCATATGAATGATGCTATTCAGTCCTGCTGACATGAGAGTAAATTGTGCTAGAACATGAAAAAACTGCATATGGAGCCACTCATACAGCTGAGAGTGGAGGGGGTGGGGTGGTGAAGTGTTTGTGTCTGTTAGAATCCAAGACAGAGTTTCACAGGACACAAGAAGCAAGACTAGACTTTAGACTATGAATCTGTAAAGGCTTCATATGCTGGTTAATTCATAATGCCTACTATGTGGTGCATTTGCTTTTTTTCCCCCTTTCCCCTTAAGGGGTGGAGGGGGGAAGAGGCTTCTGAATATCTTTTGTAGACCATGAAGCCTCTATGATCACATGCCACAGGGCTTGATGAAGTACCATGACGCATCTGCACAAGTGGAATCAGTTAGTTTTCCTATCACTGTGCAGTTTTCACACAGTAAAAACAGAATTTTCCTTTTTACAAGCTGTATAACCATATTTCCTAGAAGTTTTTCCAAGCATAATATGCTATGTTTATTTGGTGTGGATTTTGAATTGTTTCAAAATTAAATCACTAATAATAGCGCAGAATTATTATTTCATAATCAAACTAAGGGCTAATGCTATAAACACTAGCATTTCAGAAGCTACTGCTTTTCAGAGGATTTTTCACATCAACAAAAGTGTCACAGTAAATAGGAGTTTTAGATGCCTGGTGACCAGATCAGTTTTCAGTGAAACAATACACATCAATAAATATGTAAGTTTTCTTGGTAGTTTCCACATGTTGATGGCGTAAGGAACCCACTGTAATTTGTATGGGTTTTTTTCAACAGACAATTTCTCAATCTGGTGTCCTGGCTCCAAGATGAAAATTACCTCTTTTAAGGTTCATGGTAAAAACAAAAAAATAATTATACAACTAGTGTGTTACAGGAACCCTTATGCAAATATCCCTGAATTTTACTTTCATAGTCATATTTAAGATTTTCACTTCTTAAACATGAAACACATCTACCACATTATAGTAAATTAATATATTTTAGCTTTTTCGGAATGCAACCATCTCACAATTTTTTAAAAATTGAATTAACAAGAAAAATCTCAGTAATAAACCTTCACATAATCTATAGAAGTCTTCAGTGCACGATACAAAAAAGATCAGGATGAAATATCAAGTCTAAAAGTGCTTCTTTTCATAAGATAGAAGACTAAAGAAGTAAGCATTTTTTCCTTTCTGAGGTTTCCAAGTAACTGTAAGTCATCTTCCAGACTAAATGAAAGGCATCCATACAAGCTAGGCTAGGCTACAGGAAAATAGGTAAAAAACATTGTGATGTTTAACACTCTTGTTTCACATTAGTATTTTCACATGAATATTACAATCCAGAAAAATACATAAAATCTCTAGATACCTACTATGCAGAGCAGATGGCCTAACAGTAGCAGTGCAATGCCAGTTGTAATCAAGCTGAAGGGCTCACCTTTGAAAATTTCTCAATCTGGTATCCTGGCTCCAAGATGAAAGTTGATATCATGTCATATCCAGTTTGCTTTCCATGTCCATTTGGCCACCATGCCTCCACTATAGAACTCTTGAACATACAAGGGAGAAAATCAGAGCAATATGTATAAAAAGAGCTGCAATGTGTATAAAAAGAGCCATAATGTGCACCAAGGGATTCAGCTTTCAGTCACTTAACACAAGTTTAATGAGTTTATGTGCCTCAGCTGAGCCATGGTAATGGAGATCTCTCCAGCTGCAGCTCTGAGGTGAAAATTATTTAAAGGGAGAAATATTTATTCCACTAAAGTCCAGGCTATCACTTCATCTTGTGTTCACAACAGGTCATGAGCACATGTACATGTCTACCTTCAGCTGAGGTACATCAACAGAATATTCCTCCAAAATTCAAATACCTGTATCAGGAGCAGGCATTGTTTACCAGCCATTGTACCCCTCCTCTCACTGATTCTTTTAACTACCACATACAATATTCAATATGGAGAAGTGACATTTATCAATTGTGACTTTGGTAATACGTGACCATACTGACTGCTTCACTTATATCAAGCGTTTAAGTAAAATCATGCTTCATTATTTCTTTTCAGTGGTTTCTTCTTTTTCTTTATGCTTCCTAATGAAATAATTAGTACTCCATAATTTTTACAAACACAAAAAAACCTGACTCTACGATAACAATTATTTCATTTTCTCATTTTTCTAGTCACAGAGTCTAGTCACAGAGTAATATTTATATCTTAATTCCAGGAACCTACTCCTGCTGCTCAATCCTATTGCCAACATTTGCCAGCTCAGTGCACAACACAAAAGTTGTGGAAAGAAAGCAATAGTGCATGCAATCGAACAATGGAGGGATCAGCACTAAATAGAGTAATGTAAGGAGTGCCTCAATCTTTTCAAATAAAAAGACGCCAGAGAGCAGCCCAGCAATATGTTTTGCTGTAGCCACACTTGCAAACAATCACAAATGTATCTACTAACATTTAGTTTCCCTGATACAGAATTGTCCTAACTGCTTGTGCAGAATTACTAAGAATCTTTGTGCTGCACAGATACAAATGGAAGCACAAAATCTGTGTGTGCCTCAACAACAAGGGAGTGTTCACAGCCGCCTGGCACGGCTGGAGTGTCTCATTGGCCGCTAATGATGTCATCTCCATGCTCACCATTAGCTGATAAGCGAAATGCTGTCAAGTTAGCAACACAGCACTTTGTGTGGCAACTGCAGGAAGACTGCTACACGCCTCGGGTGATACGTAGCACTAAAACGCCTACTAGCTTCGCAACATAATTGGCAATAAGGTCTCAACTAGAAATAAATTTATAGTGAGGTCTAGCTATTTAACATGCACCACACAAGTCTGTTTGTTGTACAGAGCAAGGGCTCTGTTAGGCTCATCAATACATGAGAACTCATTGCAGGGCTTCTTGTAAAATCAGCTGATGTGAATTAATGCAGCAAAGCCTTTTTTTCACAAAGAATAATAAAACACTGTTGTCTCTGCTCTGAAGGAAGTGCTTCCTCACAAACCTGCAGTCATGCTACACTACCAGATTTCTTTTAAGGTGGGGGGCAGGGCAATTAAATACATATTTGAAGTTTCACTTTGCAGTGCCTGCTTAATGTAATTCCTGAAAAGGCTAAGCAGACATTAACGATTGTTTCAAATGAAACTGGCTATTTGTAATTACTCATGCAACTTGCACGTCAGGTGAAAACAGTAACAAAAATAATATGTTTGTATGCTTTTATGCTTTCATGTCAAAATAAAACAAAGCACATAAGTATGGAAGTCACAGTATGCACACTAGAACTTAAATACCCTGTTTGCCTTTAACACATGCTTTTTCTCCATTCAAACAACTGACAAAAGAACTTTAGAATACACTCATAATGCATTCAAACTGGGCAAACAAATGCAGAGTTGCACAGCAACAGAGGAAATCAACAGAACCAGTAAAATATATAAAGATTTGAGGGCAGATTCTCAAATGCTATTAACTGGCAGAACTGTCAGAAGGCCCAAATTCCTGCTTGCAGCACATTGCTCACCCACAACTCTAACTGTGCCCTATGGCAGTTCTCTCCAGTGGAGAAGACCCTCAGCTGCGGCTGCACTGTACTTGCCAGGGCTCCTGCCCTGCCCCCTAACTTGGACCTGCTACTGTCAGGTTCAGTTCTGCAGAGCCCGCTCCACTAGGGTCATGCTCTTTGAGCAAGAAGCTAAGACAAAGTTCATGCTTCTTTCTGCCATACTGGACTCACTGCCTAATTCAAGACACCTACTTACTTGTCAACTAGAACAGACACACTGCTTTTCTTCATCTCTCAAGCCTACATGTGTTAAAACCTGTGTGTTAAAACTAAACAGTTTCTAAGAAAAACAACATGCAAAACAAATTATATAGAAGTGAAATAATGCTGGTGAATTAAGTCTGCCACCAGATAGTTTCCCAATACTCTCTGAAGGTAAACCTACCAATTCTTTCCTCTTTCATCATTGGAGTGTATACTAAATTAATTATTTTTCAATTGAGTTCTCTCCTCATTAGAGTATCCTTTACCTCTCTAAAATTCCTCCTTAGTTTTTTTTACTCAAGGGACTACAAGCCGAAGTAAGGAGGTACTACTCGACAAAATGCCCACCAACTTTTACTGCCAGTCAAGCACTTATATGGCTCTTCAGCTTTTATTTACCTGCAAGAGTATCTACTGAGAGGTTTGAGGACTGTTTCCTCTCTTTCCTGGGAGAACCATACATATTGTAGTACATTGTATAATGTACTGTAGTACATAGTACAATCAGACTAGTAAATAATATAGTGGGAGACAAGATACCTACTGCCAGTTAGGTGAAGTGATGCAGAGTATCCAAAGGTTATTTACCTAGGTAGCTCATTTAACAGTGGCCACTGATGATGTGATCTATTTGTTTTGCAGTAAAGGAAAGGTTTCATCATCTTTTTGTCACTGAGCTCTGTAGCCATCCAGACATAAATTTTTAGAGAGAAAAAGAACTGTTCTATCATGTAAGGGGTACAGAACTATTGTTAAAGTCAGGAACACAGTACAGAAGGGGAGGGAGGCCTAAAACAACATGGAGGCAGAAAGACACCTTGGAAACCAGGGGAAACATTTTGCAGTTGGCTAGGGTTCCACACACACCTCCTTACCTTGTTGATGTTTACAAGCAGCACAATGCTGCCTTCTCCAGGTTGAAGTTCCACATTGAATGTTTGATGCGTTTGCAGTTCAGGTATGCTCACAGTCACAAGACCTGCAACTGGCTTGGAGCTGACTACATCAAAAATAGACTCAATTTCAAGACTCCACTGCTGAGTACTGTTTACTAAGTAAAAGAGGGAGAAAAAAAATATGGGAATTTAAGAATTATGCTTATATACCTAATGGTTAACACAATCTCTCATCAAATAAACAATTCAGACACCCCAGACTAACAATTTTCAGGCTGTGTTTGAACCTGGAGTACAAGGTCTTCCCATTTAGTGCATTTGATATGTTTCTTCGCTGTTTTCTGACACAGAAGAGAACTATGCAATATGATATAAATTTTAGAACTTATTTATTTTCATTCAAAAGCCACACAAGGTTTTTTTCAGAGTTCTGTTCAAAAGTCAAGAGACCATGCCACCAATCACTTTTTTCCCCACCAACCGCCATAGACATTTTATTTGCTTTTAGTCAGCACTCATATGAACATGGTACTCTTTGGAAAAGATTGTAATCACAAGGCAGTACAATCACTTTTGTCAATGAAACAAAAACCGTATTAACAGAAAACAAGCTGAATTCATCCCAGAGTCACTAGACAAAATGAATGCAGTTATGCTGGGGATGAATTGGGCCCATTGTGTCTAGACTTGATGGGCTGTATCTTTATGTCCCTTCTACCACCATAGCGTGGTGGAGGAAACAAGTTAAGGACTTCCCAAAGATTGCACTACAGTTATCTTGGAGGGTCATCTCCTTTATAAACCTTACTTAATAAGGCAAGCCAGGGTCAATGGTACTAAAGATTAATGTGTAAATTTCCCATTAACTTCAGCAATTAATTTAACTATCTACAAACACAGCCTGGCTAATTCTATAGTTCAAATATTACAGATAAACACCTATCTAAACAAAAGCAAAAAAAAACACAACAGAAAACCATGAAATCTAGAACTAAGACATAGTTTTGTATACAGAACTTCCTAATCACTGCTATCTCTTTCATGTGTATATTCTAGCTCTCCTTCCTCTAGGAGAGAGAGCTCACTCCTAAAGACTTACATTCAGCCCTGGTGTGATTTTCACTGTCTTCTGTAGAATGAAGAGGAAGAAATGTGTTCCCAAGTTAATATGACGTTCATTATCCAGGGAAGACCAATTTTCAGAAATGTTGAAAGAGTTAAAAAAAGACCAAACACACCCCACAAGAGTTAGCCATCACAGTGCCCTCCCCTCTGAGGGCATATAGAAATTCCAGCCCACTCCTCCTTGCATGAACTGTGGGGTCTAGGCACAGAAATCAAGAACAACAAATCTTTTACAGACTCAGAAGTCAAAAGGATATGACACCAAACCTGATGAGCAATATAACCACGTAGGCAAGTTGTTAATTTACACTTTATTTTTCGAATGTTATTATGCTTTAATACTAACCTGGTTCCAAACCACTTTCTGCTGAATGAAATAAGTTTGCTCCCTCCACTTCCCAGAGAGCAAGACCCTGCCTACCAGAAGGTGGAGTTGTTGGAATGTGGGAGGATCCAGAAAAGATTTTTACTGCAACTAAATTTTAGAGAATACACTGAGCCTGTGCTGGGGCTTTCCATGGAAATTCCAGTCACGTTAATTCTAGCTAAGACCTGCAGCTATTTCAGGAAGCTTTAAAAGCAGCCAGTGAGTGACGTCTTCCGCTTTTATTCATACAGAACAACTCTACTCCCAAGGGCTGAAATTCAACCCAGTGCAGAGGACTCACATGCTAGCCTTTCCTCCACTCCCATGAAGGCTGGGCTCAACACACAGTGAAAGAAAAGGTGCGGGTGGTCTACAGTGGGGCATATTACCCCTTACAGAAAGTTTCCATAGAAAATTAACTACTTTTGCTCAGCTGCAATGATCTTCAGGACAAAGGAGAGGAAAATCAAAGACCACGTCAAGGAAGGAAACCGGCTAGGGAAGTTAGGTAGCAGGGATGCAGTTTTTCCACTTAAATTGCAGCCTTAATAAATTATCCTTCCATAGCACGACTGCTCTTCTTTCTCAGACTTCAGGTTGTGTCCTGAAAACTCAGTGCTCTTGAAGCTGCTTATTGTGGATTTGTCTTACCAAGATGAAACTAAATTCCCATAGCAGCTTTGCCTTTGTTTTAAATGGAGTTGAGACAGAAGTGAGATGTATTTATTGGGAGTCTTGGTGAAAACACATGCCAATTAAAAAAAACAAAATTAAAAACAAGGTCTGACTTCAGCAGTCATTCAGGGATCTTCAAGCCAAAAAAGATTCTGAATCTAATATTTTTAATCACTACTGTTTGTCCTGAAGTACTGTTTCAAGGGTGTGCTGTGTTAAGGACTATATAGGAAGTCATAATAAAAAAACAGAATGTTTCCTAAACTGACAGTTAATTGAGCTTAACAAATAAAATGGTTTGTTTTCCAAAGGTAAAACAACAATAAAAAGCAGTAACAACACTTACCAAAGAAAGAAGACACAGAAAAGTAAATCAGGTTACAATGGCTATAGGCTTCAATCCTAACATCCTTCCAGATTCCTTGAGTGGGAAAAGAAGGGCCCCAGTCCCAACTAAATGAACACTGTTCCTGGAATACAGAATTATTAAATTACAATTGCCTGCTTTTCATACAGAAGCTCATGCTGTGCCAGAAACAAAAAAATATTTGCTATCTAGAAATAAAATATCGCCATACACTTAAGGTTTTTTTCCAGTTTCCATAAACCCAGAAAAGCCTACAGTTCTCTTATTTCTTGACCAGAACTCTGCTGCTACTACCTACATTATATTAAAAAATACAATTTTGTATTAGACATCGATGCATAGCAAAATTTTATATTAGTGAGAGAGCAAAATACCACCTAGCTCACCACTTATTAAAAAAAACTGTAAAGATCAAAAAACCAAGCCAGCAGGTTACTCTCAATTCAGCTCTGAATTATCTTATTTTTTAATGTCAGTATTTAATTGTATACCTAAAAGACAAAGTAAGCAGAAAACTGATGGTTACGAATGTTAAAGTATTCTAAAAGAAAAATATAAAATTAAAAATTGTGGGTATATCTGAAATACTTTATCCCCTATTTATTTTGTAACATCACAGATTAGTACAAGGAAAGAGATATTTACATCTGGTGCATTTGTGTAGTTCAGTCATGTTCACTGTTTCTCCCCTTTTATGGTTCTCATACAAAAACAAAGGGAAGACGGTTGAGAAGTAGCCTAGTTCTGGTTCTAACATCAGAATAACTGTCAGATTATAAAATGCTGTTCAGGCAGAGAAGCACCTACACTGCTTTTCAAACCAGGTCAGACCTGTAGATAAAAAATGTCTTGAAGACATCTCTTCAGCTACCTCTAAGCTTCACACAGCCCCGGCCCCCAAAGCAAATACAACAGATCTCCTTAAAGTCTTGTACAGTGACCAACAGTTCTAAATTTAGAGACTAATAACTTACAGCTAAGGCATACTAATTTTGGCAACCCACATTGCACAAGTCCAGCCTATCCCTTGCATCACTAGAGTCAGCCTGCCTCCCTATCAGGTTGCAAAAGAGCCTTCCAGGAAGCAAGCACTGTGTAAAAATAGAGATAACATATTCTTAGAAAACAAGTCAGATTGAAAACAATTTTTCCTTGATAAAAAATAAACAAACTAATCACTGACAGATTGTCAGGTTTCACTAATAATATTGCAGAGATCACTATCAGAAATAGTATGTCATAAGAACAATTCTTGTATTACTGAAATACATTACCAGTGAAAGGCTTGCATCTTGCTAAAAATTCCTGTTTAGATTTAGACATGTTTACTGCACTTAATACTGAACATCAAATGTGTAAACAGCTCTCCATTATTTTAAGATGGTAAGCAGCCAGCTTGCTTTAGCAATGTTCTAGTATCTTTGTTTATTTTAAATGGGACATCACTGCTGTTGTTGCCATATACTTCGAGCTAAAAATGTTTCTGGAAATGTCTGAAGCAGCTTCCAAGTACAGTCAACTCCTTTGAGGAAAAGCGCTAGGGTATTTTCTTAAAATTTAAGGGTATAGTTCAGTAAAGCATAAAAACATTCCTGGCTAATTTTGCTCTATAAATAAGACTACAGCTGTTTAAGTGCCTTCTTCCTTCCAAGTTCCTCTCTGCACTGATTTCTAAGAAACACAGTGGACTGAGAAGAATTAATCAACATTTTAAAATGTAATGAAAGAAAAGTAGCAGCAAGTAGTAATAAAGACAACATCTTACTGCTGAAGTATCTTCCCAGGACAACATGGAATCTACCTGCCTATTAACAAATTTTAAAGGAAATCACATCTGGGTTTAGATTAGCAGGATTCCAATAATTTTTTTGAGGAGGGTCTAAAAGGACTTTATTTAAAAGATTAAAAATAATGAGCAAGAAAAGCATTTAAGTGGAGACAAATATGCAGAAACACCCAAAAAGAAATTCCAAAATAAGATCACCTAGCCATTGTCTCTATCTGCTGAAAAAGTATCAGAAATATGAGATACTACTCAAATGATAGTTTGCCTTGAGTAAGTTCCAACAGCAGTGAAGCCACGTCTGAAATCAGAGTTTCTGAGCTTTACTTGTTGTATATTACATTGTTTTCACTGACTACGTACTTACAAGCCACACCTCACAAAACCATAATGAGAAGAGGTCTTCCGTTAGATAACACTTCTCAGAACATGCCTGAGCTGCCCAGTATAAATAGCACAGGACATAAGCAACAGCGAACACTCACAAAGCTGCTTCACTGAGATTTTTACAGCCTTGGCAATCTACACTGGTATTTGCAAGTTTGAACTTTATTGTCAGCATACATGGCTAAACCCACCCAGTGGATCAAAATGTAATGATTACACATTTCCCAATGCTATCCTGCTCTCTTAGCAGCAAGTCTCCTTGCTGACCCCTTGATGAAAACAGCCTTTTAAACATTTTTATCACCTAGATATGAAGCTTGGTCTTTTTAGGTCTCTTGTATTATCACCACGCTAAATTACATGTTTCTGGGAGGGACAGGAGAAGGAAGCTGCAATGAAAAAAAAATGCCCTACTTATAAAATGACCAGGTTTCAGGATACATCTATAAGGATAGCACATGGTGCATTCCTCTTTCCAAGTCTGAAGTCAGAGACAGATAATTCTGCCCCTACCTTTCTGATGAAATTAGCATGGCACTCTCCTTTCTGCACAGGTGGAGGGCATGCTGGGGGGATGCTGTATGCTTTGTGATATCTGCTCTGCTCTGCTGCATATGAAATGGCTGATAAGAAGCGGACTTCAACAAAATTGACCTCCTTGATCACACTGGTAATATCAAAGCTCTAGGTCAAGAAAACAAAACAAAATCATTAGAGCACTGACATTTATTTATTATATTTATAATCACTGTTACATTGGGATTTAAACACCATACATATATTATTAAAACACATTTGAACTACAGTATCAACAGGCTCTGATTTTGAAGGAAAAGAAAACCTACTTCTTAAGCTGGAAAAAGAAAATACACAGTAACATCTCAGATACAAGAAGATGTTTACGGGCAAACCACTTTCCCCACAGTGAACTCCCATTGCAGCCTGCAGCACTGCTTGCACACAAAAGTGCTTGAAGGAAAAGGATGGCAAGAGAATCTTTACTGTCCTTCCTCACTCAGAATTCAGCTGCACCTTTAGAGAGACACCTTGCTCTGACTCCAAAAGCTGATCTACACAGAAGTCCTTCCAACTCACACTGTGTCGCCAGCTTACCTACTGCAAAGTACTGAGCTGCCATTTGCATGAATGCTGCAAAGCTGTGTTGCATGCCACCTGTACTCTCAGGCCCAAAATGTACAGACATACATTCCATGCCAGCACCAAATAAAGTATCTGGGGGCTTCCTCACTGGCTCACAAAACCCCCTTTAGTGTGGCTGGACAGAAGGGTGAATGTTTGGTTTCAGAATTATCCTGTGCTACCAAGATGATACAGTTCCAAAGGCTAATGCCCATTTCTTCTTCACAAGTGTTCATTTGTGACAAGCCAAGTCCTGGCAATTTTTTCCAACGTGTAAGTAGCCAGCCTGGCTAGCATCACTTACCACTTACCACTGTACCATACTGCAGAAAATTACAAAGCAAATAGCATGCCCCACACAGAGCCTTCACTGAGTCCTCGCAGATGTAGTTGTCATGTGGAAGAGGTGAACAAAGCAAACGTCTGGGTCACAGTAATCCTAGATTCCATCTAATACAGTTCATTATGGTTTTACAGTGAAGGCCATTTCATGAACTGTTATGATCTGATACAGAATGAAGTTGCAGAAATAAAGGCAAAATTATATCTCTTCCCAATTCTACAGAGCTTGCTACTGGCAATTCTTCAGATATTCTCCAAAGAGTAAATAATTACACTTTCATAAAAGCTCTGTGAAATTTCTTATTTCACAGATGGTAAAACTAAGTCACAGAGAACCTACGTGATTTGTCCCAGGTCACACAGACCCAGGTGGCAGAATCTAGCTCCCATGTCTTGGGCCAGTACTTCTGCAAGAAAACCTGCCAGAATGGTAAACACTGAGATAAGAAGACACCAGATTACCTTTGTAATTCACTTATCCCACTAGCATTGTTCCTTTAACTTTTCCTTTTTTATTTTTTGAAAAGTCCCTTATGCAAGTACTTGGAATAATTTTATATTTTAAAGCTATAAAATTAATTTGAATGTTTTTGCCACTCTCAATATCATTCCATAAGTATTTTCATGCTGATATAGGCTAAGCCCAAAAATGCAAGACAATGTTATCAGAAGACCAATATAAAATGTCAAAAACCCTATATATGTAAAAAAAGCAAGCACGGACATACTTACAAAGGCTTTGCAACATGTGCATTTTCATTTCAGTATTCACATGTAAACGATTCTAATACCAATTAGTAAGCAGATTTACAGTTAATATAACAGATTCAAGCTTGCGTTTTCTTGGAGCTGTGACACATCCCAAGAAGCAAGACTTACATTATTAGCTGAACTGATCCTCTTGCATAGGGCTACTCATTCAGAACAAGACACATTCACCTCTAGATCTGATCCTGCTGCTACTGAAAAGGTAAGTACACTTGTCTTTCAGTTATCTGATTACACATGCAGTCTTTAGGTCAACACTTTCAGCATTCAAGGACCTATTTTTATGTATACTGGAAAGTTCTCAGCACAAAAGGGCTTTGAAGCAAAAAAAGAAGCACCTTCAGAAATAAACATATTACTTACATATCTGATGAACATGTTGTCTGTTCTTCCAAGAGTTATATTGTTCATCAGGATCTCTGATACTGTATCCAAGCCCTCAAAAACCAAATTCACTTTCTGCCACTTTCTACAGACGATAATATATGTGTAAAAAACTGTTAGAATACCTAGAGTTAACAGCCCACAGGAGACAGTCAATAAGAAAAAAACATATGTCACCATTATCTTTAGAAGTAGTTGTCTCAATTACCTCTAAAAATGTTTGACCTAGTGTGGCTACATTGTATCTTTAAATAGTCAAATTAAGATGACAGCTGAAGTGTCTCAAGTCTGCAACACAGCATGTTCACATACTCACCAGCTATCAGATGGGCTAGCCTCCAATTAGACAAAGTATTATCCTTCCTTAGTTGGCAATTCTTAAGTAATTTTTAAAAGTTATAAAAAGTAGGCGAAAGCAACTCCTGAAGTGTTCTTCTGCAACAGCTTTGCAGCTGTACATTATTGCCTAATTTGTTTTTTTAGATACAAAAGTATTAAGCAGATTTTGAGCTGATGGATTAACCAGAAATTCTGCATGAAAGATGGCACAGAACTATTTTAGACATATCTTTACTGCATACCTGATGTCAAAAGGAGTTTCAAATGACCTGCTGTAAGTCCAGTTATCCAGTGAGATCCATCTGTACATGATGTCATTAAATCTATAGTACGGATCCTAAAAACAGACCAACAAAAAGAACATTATTTAGTAATAGTGTTACTACATGAAATGCATCATAATAGTCATCAGATGAGCACTTTTACTTCACACAGTCTGCAAATGCAAAATCCACCTTATTTATTTAGCCCTGATACTCCTTTTCACCTTCAAAATAATATGTGAAAGGAAAGTTTTGGTAATATTTGACTTCACTTATATAGGTCAAAACCTGTTTGCTATTATCATTCATATTCAAACTAGAGGGAGCAGGATTTGTTTTTACATAAGAAATTACTGGGCTGGAAATAAAAAAAAAAATAAATACAACAGCTTGTGACTTCATGAAAGAACCAGAAACACAGAAACGTGATTACCCTCACTCACAATGATGCAGAAAGTAAGACTAACAGGATTTTAAAAGGTAAAGAAACAGCATTTTAGCCCTCTAGAGAAAGCAGTGAACAAATGTCTACAATTTTAAATAACTGTTAAATACTCCAGTTGTTTCTTGTTAACTAGTCTTAATGTGGTAAGGCTAAATGAAATTATTATATTTGGAGGGCGGAAGAAAGAGAAGGAGAAGCAACACAGTTTGGTTTGTTGTATAAAATTCAACAACTAGTTTTGAGAAGAATGCTGTATTTATACTAAATGTGTTCTTTACCCTTTAGTCACACTACCCAGGAAGAATAAAGGCACAGTGGGTCTCAGCTTTTTGGCCAAGTGAATATCCAGATTCACACTGAAAAATACCTTCCCCAGCTTTTTTTTTTTTTCCCCCTTCTTGTTGAAGGTCCATTTTTCTCCTTCTTTCAGGAGTCAGTATAGATGCTAATGACACTTCTGGAATTGAAATCTTCTAAAAAACATTGTTTCACATCTCATAATTACTTTACAACTAATAGGGTCTGGCTCTGTAGTATGAACACAAACCTATTTACATAGCAGTGCAAAATCATAACATCTAAATTACTGTCCTCAGTAGCATAATCTCTTCTGGAGTCCCACAGCAATATATACATCACTCCTTGAGCCCCTACAGAGGGAAAGTTGTTGCCTCACCTCTACATGCTATGCTCAATCAGTCAAATTTCTTACTACAAGGGAACAAGAGTTCAGAAGGAAAGATCTTGTTACCTCAGTAAAATAGTTACCTCTGTATTGTTAATACAGTGTATTTGCTAAAAGTCAAGTCATTATGAGCTTACCAGAACAATTACTGAATTTTAAGATCCACACCATTACTTTTATATGCAAAATGCTTGGGGAATACATCTGAGACTTTTATTAAGATCCAAAATTTAAGGCTAATAAATGCATATTAAAATGCAAAATTCAGGCTCATAAAAGGAACTCTGCTAAGTTTACTATATTGAGACAATAAAAGGCAAGCATCTGATGTCAGAGACCATGAAATCCCACAGAATGTCCTTAAAAAGCATATTTTTAACATCTGTCTTGCTTTAACATATAATGCTATTCTATTTTAGGTTATGCTTTGAAAAACGTGCATATTAAATTTAAATTGTTGCCACTAGCATTGGTGAAATATTTAACAAAAGGCATAAGATGCAAGTTGTAAATGCTCTAGCAACAGTAGATTGCAAAGCCAAAATCAATTTGGTTAGTGGTCAAACAATCAGCACTGGTGCCTCATCAAAGATCAGGACCCCACATAGAAGAAACCTGCACTGTTTCTCCATGGAAGTATGGATACCAAGATGTTAATGAAGAAAGACCCGACATCTAGAGAACACTAAACTGACTGTTTAGCAGCAGAGACAAATGTAAAAATGTTTCATCAGAGGCAGAAATTACACTATCAGATGGGCTCTTCAGAAGTTTACAAGCAAAGCTGCTTGTTAAATCTCAGAGCATACTGCAGATCCTTTTCCTGAAGGGGCTTTCTTCTTCTGTATTAGTCTAAAGCCTTCAAACTTCAAGAAATGCATTGACGGCTATGGAAGGTGCTAATGACTCATACAAATGAATCATACAAATGCTGTTTCTTCCTCACAGGCACCTACATTTTTAGATGGGAAGCTCCTAGTTCTGTGCACCTCTATATAAAACTTAGCAGCTTACTGATATCACTGCTATAGAACTAGTAAAACAGCTTATATATCACACACACAAAAAAAGCTGTAAATGCTAATACTAGTAAGTAATTTTAAGCATGACAAATGTTCCTTGTTGTAAAATGAATCATGTAGCAATGTTCAAGGAATGCTTTTAAGGCAGTTCTCAAGGTTCAGGAAAAATGCATGACCACAACAAAGGCCTGTAAGAAAGGAAAATTACTTTTCCAATACACTTTCAAGATTATTGACTTTTCATTATTAAATGCAACTGTTTTGAGTGCTGGAACATGCACCCCTAGAAGTCAAATAGTCTGGATTTATCTGAAACAGAATTTAATCCCACATTAAATCAGGTCACATTAAAAATAAACGTTTATTTCAGAAAACTGGATGAAAGAAAGAAAAATTTAAAGCTCTTTAAGGGCACTGAGAGAATTTGAAAGATAGTAGAAAATAAGACTGCATATGTATTAAATACACCTCACATCAATTAGCCCCACGTGTTCCTAGGCACTGCCAAGCACCTAGATGGAAGCTCCTCCTTGCAATGACTTTGAAGGGATATTGAAAAGCTACAGTCATAAGAGATAAGAACTTCTCCTGTTAAGCAGGAAATGGATGAGACACAAACACATCAGAAGTGAGGCTCAAAGCCCAAGTGAGGGAGTTATGCCAGGCATGCTCTGGCCCCATGAAGGGCCAGCTTCAGGCCCCCATGCAACCAGGAGTCCAGAGAAGCATGGCACAAACACCTAAACTACACTAGACAGAGTAAGCCAGATCCAGGTGGAAGATCAGCATGTAATGAAATGTAATAAAGGGGAAAAAAAGGAATCTTTTGCCTTACCCTACTTTTTTGTATGCTTTAATTTGAAACTGCCTAGCATGCTCTTCTCTCATAAATCAACTTTGATGTTATTTTATGATGTACACCGTAAGAAAATATTGCTGATGCAACAGATTACTGAAAAAAACAACTTGCAAGTGATGTTTCATGATTTAGAATGTAATGACTGCTGTTGCCAACTTCAGACTGGAAGCTAAATACTGTAGATACTTACCTATATCCACGCTCTCCTTGATATCTCAAACAATAGTATGTGGGACATTTGTACAATTTTCAGCAAGCTCAGATTCGTATTTACAGCTTTAAGTCAAGCTGAACTAACAGTAGTGACAAGTGCATCATACGCTTGGAACATGAGTTTTGAAAATCCATCCTAAAGTGATTCATTATCAGTAGTTACTCTAACAAAGCAGTAAACTACATGACTCCTTATACTCAACTATTTAATCAGTTGAGTGCCATAACCTGTTAGAACCACAAGATATCCATTTTAATTGCTACCTGGTTTGCTCTGAAAAATCTAAGTTGCAATGAAGTGTCAGAAAATACACAACAACATATTTCATAGAAATGCAGAACAAGCTACAAAAAATACATGCTACTTTACAAAACTGAAGAAATATCACTTAAGATACACAAGCTTCTATAACTTGTAATATATTTTAATATCCAAGTATGACCAAGACCACCGTAACATTCTGTGTCTGGTGCATGCCCTTGTTGCATAACAGGGCAGAAACCGCAGTGTTGCCAGTCCCTGTATAAGCATCACAGTTGCAGGCTCCCCACTTTACAAATCAAAGTGACAGCTAATAAGACAAAACAGTCTTTCTGTATGAATGCTAACAGCTGGCAGATGAGAAAACCCAGCTACAATAGCCATATTAATCAGAACTGAAAATTTATGGGAGTCACTTGCCACTAGAAACAGAATCATGCATTACATGCTAGAGGATATCTATTTCTAGCACAAAGATTTAATGCACAAGTTATCTGCTGGTATCTTGCTTATCAGAACTGTACCTGAAAGAAAATACTACATTGACAGTAGTTACAAATTAAATCTTCAGACAATGGTTTCTGGAAATCTTTTTCCAGAGATGTAGGGTTAGCAGTAGATTTTCTGCAAGTCTGTAAAATGTCTGTGCTTTGCACTAACTTTATTCAAGTGACTATTACTGCTGTTTACGTGCATTTCTCATGTCTTTTTTGTTTGCTTGTTTGTTTAATTTTACACTTAAAGAGTAGTAAGAGCTACAGAGTTCTAAGGAAATGTTATTAAAACAAGACAGCTTAACACATGCTTGGATGCTTGGATCTTTTTATCATAGTTAATCCAGTATGTGAATTAGGCTGCTTGAACACAAAAGAAAATACTGCTTGAGTAGGAAACTCAAAAGTATTTTCCCCAACAGCATTTTCTAAGATATGCGCATTTGGTGCACCTCAGAAAGATGTGTTCATCCTATGCCTATTTTATAAGCCAAAGAGTAAAGACATCTCTAGAAAGAACAGTAAGAGGATCCAGAGAGATGACTAACAAACCCTCCATTTCAGAGAGATGTCTTTAATTCAAACTTACAGCATGAACAGATAATTAAAGTAAGGCTACAGACACGCAGTCAGCTAGAGCAACCCTGGACAAAAACAGTTTGTGCATCAACCTAAAATTGAAATTAACCACACACTGATAAGTAAGTTGCTTGTAGTTAACTCTTGAAATCTAAGCCACATTTTGGAGGCTTAATATCCAGCAGCTTATTCTTGCTGCTATCCTTTCCCTCATTTATGAGATGCCCACTAATCTACATTGTTGGAGTAGGCCCTCTCAAATTTTATTTTAAATTTCCACTTCAAGTGCTAACCCATGGAAAACTCTCAAAGATACAGAAGCAAAGGATGCAGTGCTATTTGCCATGATTTCTGCAAATTACACAGAAAAACACCACATGGATTTCACTAGGTTGCTGAACATACAGGTCTTGCCCTCCAGAATGATTTTGTTCCCACCAGCTTTCTTCTCTTATTTCATGGTAGAGCTTTTCAGACTAATCGTGGCTTTTCTTTACAAAGCAGCAAGCTTTTGGAGTGCTGGTCTAGTGACATTTTCAGTGGGATGAATAAAAATCCTACACTCTACAGCAATGAGAAAAAGGAGCAAATGAATTAAGTACTTCAGATCAAAGCTTTTGTATTAAGACAACTATAATAAAACTCCTAATTGTACATGTGACACAACTCCAAAAAGGGGGTAATTTCCAGAGACAATGATCACTGAAGAAACAGAGCAACCAGTGGTCTATGTCTTTAAAATTCAGGCTCTGTATGTGCTTTTGTATAAATAGGAATATAGGAAATTATTTTAGGCAACTCCATTTGAAAATATTTGGTCATAAGCATTTTTGCAGCAATGAAGAACCTCAGGACAAACAGCTGAGCCACACTTTGCAGCATGAAGCCACATGTTGCTGTAAAGCATTATGTCACATCACTGAACCCCTTCAAACAAGCCAAGTTTTGCAGAATGTTACCACTATGGTGGCAGGGACTGATTATATTTAACACTATCTGTGATACCTCTGAAATCTGCTACAGTTGATCCTGTATTTTGGTATGCTCTCCATTCTGTCTTTTAAACAAAAATGTGATTTTAAAACAATTCAGTTATCCTGGTGTAAATACCTTTGTGAATGCCCCCTTCTGTAAACTGGAGTTTGCTAAACTAAGTAAGAATGGGTTTAAATTGATCTTAGGCTACCAGCACACACCTATACATTGAAACAAGTTCACGTTCTGAGCATGGAACTACTGAGACATCAGCTGGGTCCAGTCCTGAGATCAGCCAACCACACAAGTGAAGTGGTTTTGGTTAACTCAGCTCCTTGGCAGAGCTACTACTTCTAACACCACCAACTTAACAAGTTTCCAGACCACAGCAGGTTCATACCTGGCCATATCAGCACATGTTTGGAGCAAGTTCATACTTGTATTCACATAAATATGTTCTAAGTGTCCACAACCAACCATCTTTGATTTAATTAGCCAAGCACCCATCTACCTATTAGCAAGACTCATGCTGCTGGCCAGTGGGCTGACTAAGCTTCCATGACTCTGTGCAGGCTTGGGATTCTGCCGAGGCAACATTTAGAGTTTATGATCACAGCCTCACTTCCAAACACTAAACTGCTGCTTAAAATTACTAAAATTACAAGTCAGTTTACAGCAATGCAGCTAAATTAGCAATCACATTTTGTCACTTCCCAAGAGTATTTAACGTGAGTCTTTCACCACGTCATTATCTTGTATGAGTCAGTGCACTGGTCAGTTTCCTGAATTCACACTTCTTATAGCAACACCGCCCAACATAGCCAAACACCTGAGATGTTCAGTTTATCTTCGGTACTTTTGTGCAGGAATAGGGCAGAAACTGGCACAGTTCTCTTAACTGATCCTCCATATATAGTCTATCTGTCCCCTGCACTTTTTAATACTTCAGAAAAGTTATTTTAAAATCTTAATTGTATATATTCAAAATGTCATGTCAGTTAGCTGTTAAAACAAGAGACCATTGTGGCTCAGCTTACCCCTTCTTAGTGTATTTACTTTTCCAATGTTGACTACTTCTTTTATCTGGCAATTACACTCTTTGGAATCTATTATTAGTACTGGTATTCTCCAACCTATGCCAACACAAAACAATGCTAAAATTATCCTGCCTGGAGTGGTGTCACTTTTCCCTATACCTCTCTAACTTTAGTCAGTAGAGAGTAAGATAATGATCTGCAGAGTAAAAATAACAGAAAATATAAAATGCATGCACCCAGAATGCATTTTTTAAATAAATGCTGTACAATAAATGCAACATCGGGGGCACTATATAAATTATTTTGTTAACTTCACTATGTTTTATTTGTTTTTCTTGTTCCAAGTACACATTTCACTTTCTGCGTATTTCCTTTTAAAAAGGTATCTTACTTTAACAATGTTCCAGTTAGTGACATGTTTCTTGTCAAGCCTGAGTGACAAGCAGCTTATGCTTGTATCTGGGTGCTTTGGTACCAAGCAAGCTACAACTGCAGTTCTAATAATTTGTCCCAGGAAGCAGTCACTATGTTTTCACAAATCTAAACTTTAAAAAGAATAAAGAGTAAACAGAAGCACAAAGCTTCTTGACAGTGTTAAGGCAGAAGTTAGTCTTCTAAATGTACCAGCTTTATATTCATGTTTCAGAATATACTTCCCCTGGGCAGCATGGGAGTATACAATCTCAACTGTTCATATGCGCTCTGCTAGTGGTAAAAGTGATTTTTAATGGACTGAAACGCCTGAAATCCTTGGATGCCTAAATCTCCAGATATCTTGCATCAACAAGTCAAACTTTAGTAGGCTAAGTTTAGCTTTTCATTCTTATGAGGCAATAGTGTAGGTAAACCTGACTTACATGCTGTGATGATACTGCAAGTATCCGGTGTCAGCACCTTGGTTGCATGTCAAAACCACAAAATCTTACACGGTGCAGAGCATAGGCTTGCATTTGTATCCCTGGCCCAACGTGGGACTGCTCTGCCACGGCGATACAGCAGCTACAAAATCATTTGCCACTACAAGGGGTATGGACAGGAAGTCTGGCCGCTGCACCAGCAATGCTAGCAAAAACTGCAGTGGCTAAAGCAGCTCCTAGGAGAGAGCAGTGTTTTGGGGAGTGAGACGGTTGCCTTAAATCACGCGTGTGGAGATCTGACACGGGGAGCTGTTTTTTCCCTTCGTGGCAGGCTGCCCACTGGGAGCGGCACTGCAGCTGCGAGGCTCCTCCTCGGGCGCCGCAGCCCCCCTGCCTGGCTCTCCCAGGCACGCCCCAGGCACGGCGGGCACGGCCCCGCAGCCGGGCCGCCACCAGGGCCGA
>NW_009954196.1:639198-674457 GCF_000747805.2 Chaetura pelagica | reverse complement strand
CGGGAGCAGCTGCCGCCATGCGGGGAGCGGCCGGGCCCGGGGATCGCCGCCGCCTCCCGCCGCCCTGCCGGCAAGCCAGGGGCTCTCCCGCCCCCTCCCCAGCTAAAGCCGGGATGGGCACTCGGCCAACAACCCCCTGTCCAAGCAAGCTGGGACAAGGCCAGGAGAGCAGGGCTGGCTGAGCAGGGCGGGCACAGGAACAGCAGAAGGAAAAATGCTTTTTTTTTCTCCAAGATGAGGCAGAGTGGAACACTGATACCAGGAACAGTGTATGGTTACCGATGTTTCAGATGTAGCGATTATTATGCTCTAGGAACCGGCAGTGAAGTGGGCAGGACAAGGGGAGTTGTGACAGCACCGCAACAGGTAATTTTTCCAGTACTGGCTCCCTCGAGTCGTGAGATTTTATATGGCCTCAGCCTTCCACCTCCTTTTCCCCATAAAATTACAGAGGCCTATAAAACCAGAACAAATGTCATTAACATCTAATTTAAAAGTACTCTGGTTTCCCTGTGGATTTTGCTTAAAAAAATGGAGCATGTTCATCTGCAATGGAGCATAAGGGTCAGCTCCATAGAAAAAAACCTGAAGATGGTTTCCCAACCACACTATAGCTTACCCTACGGGCTAGTATAACCTTTATATATAGCCCCAAACCAGGAATTAAAGCAACAAGTACTTGAATGGCTCAGTGGAAGGAGCAAAATGCCATCAGTGGCCTGAGCTACTCTTTTTGGGGTAGCCAGCCACTCTGCTTCATGCTGATTCAACTCAATCCCAGTGCAGAGGTGCCTCGAGCAACTACATGAACTAGAGATGTTTCACACGATGGTATGGCTGCACTTCATCTAGCTTTTCCTCCAGCTGAAACTCTACAACAGGTGGAAAACAGCTGTGCAATCACTGAATCTCTTTTGACAACATAGAAAAGTGCTCAAAGACTCTCACAATTGCAAGACTGACTAGCCCATATATGTTCTGAAGGCTGAGAGAGCACAGAACAGAAGCCTTAGATAAGAATTTTCAAGACTAGATTCCCTGTATGCCCATTTAGCTGTGAGCAGATTAGAAAGCAGTTTGTTTTTCTTCAGATACAATGACACCATTCCCCCACACTTAAGTGAGAAACATGCTTTAAAAAACAAGTTCTTGCAAATTCCTTTAAAGAACTAATGCTACCAGTAGTGTAATTTACTTCTCTGTTACTATATACTTTTTTTCCCCTTCTTTTAACAGATGAGTCAGGTTACTGTACAAAGAATGCAAACGACCTACTAACTGCATATAGGTGCATACACACAGAAATGCAACCTATCAATAGCATTCAAAGAAACCCCGATTAACTGCAGGACTTTAATCAGATTTTTCACTTTCTGTTTTCTTATTCTCTGTAATTATAGACTGTAAACTTAGGGGAGGAAAGAATACATAAAGCACCTTGGGATGCTAAAGAGTTAAGTACTTTAACTACATATATACAATCCATACACCAAATAATGTAAGAAGTGTGATTGACAAAAACATGCTGCTGCTCCTGGTAAGCAGCACAGAACTCATGAGTGAACTGCACACAAGCACAGGGATACCAGAGTCTTGTTCTAGCTCCTATCTTGCACACACCTAATTCAGCACACCATAAGAATCCACCTTAGATAGGTCTTTAAAATGCAACTGAACATGGTCTACATGCTTTTATATTCTTTATCCAAATCCTTTTGAATCGACAACCCTTTGTTTCAATACAAGAAAAATGCCAGTCCTTCCATTCATCTACGATACAAAGAAAGAGCACACAATATAACCACAGGTGATATTTTCACAGTTCTGAGAAATATGGATCCAGGGAGAGAAACAAAAGCTGGTCTTTTTGTCACTCTGAAAAAATCTCTTCTACCAATTTCAAAAAGGGATAGCTGGAGCCCATACTGTCTGGCAGCAGAGATCTGTGCAGAAATTTCGCTGTTGAAGGTTATACTGTGTGTTTATTTTTAAAACTGAGCAACCCACATTCAATATATTGACTAACTGAAATGCAGGTCCCATTTCAGTTCAGCTCTCAGCCATCTTTTAGTGAGGTTAGCAAAAAAGACTATAATCATAGTCTGGCTTTGCATGTTGTAGAATTCAGTCAAAATTACTTTCACCTTTAAAACTTAAGACTATAACATCATTATACATTACTAGTAGAAAGCCTTGTTCTGTTTCTCCCCTCATCTACCAATGAGCAATGCTTTCAGGACAACCAACCAATTCCGTGTATTTTCCTTACATACAACACTAAAAACATTTAAATGCTGTAGTGCTGCTTGAGAGATGTTGTAAGATATTTCTCAGGAAGCAGATTTACAGATAATTAAGATTTAGTAATACCACAGAACAACTACAAGTGGGCTTTTTTTTTTTTTTAGTAAACTTTTTCAGTAAGTCATGTGGTAGCTTCCCAGTAAGAAGGAAACTGCATTTCAAAATGCTTACTGTACTTCCGTGTTTTCTTTGCCTTTAATTCTTTCTTCTCAAAACTGACTGAAGCAACACACACACACAAAACCCCATCAACCTAAAAACAATGCTGTAATTAAGTATTCTGAGAACATGCTGCTTTCTTGTTCAAGGCTTATAATTAAGTTAAATCATGTGTCATTTTCATGTCCCAGTTTTAGCATTTCTTTTTGTTTGAGGGTATTTTTAAACAAATGACATTTTTACTGTTTAAAGTCTTAAAGGCTGCAGTTTTATCTTTTAAAATCTTAAGACACAAAACAAGTGCTTTTGTGTGGCTTTCTTTTACTGTGTACTACATTTAAATTATTTCTGAAATGTCACAAATTTAGGAAGTTACTACAATTTTTACTTTAGGATGCTGCAAGTGGATATTCTTTTTCAACTAAGACAAAAAGCTGAAGGTAAAAGCAACCCTTCTGCTCTATTAGAATAAATGCAGAGTAGTTCAATTTGAAGCTGTCCAAATTCTGCCGTGTTAAGGCAGAAGTCTTTTGTTTCCATTTGCTATGCAATCTTGATCACCACAACAGGCTGCTGCTGCTTTCTCTTTCAAATTCACGTTCAATGAGTTCATGCAAAGGTTTTAAACAAACAGGTTCTCACAAGTTTGGCTGCAATACTTTAAGATATTACTGCCCCCACCTGTCCACCCTGTACCATTCTTCTGCTGAAGGTTACCAGAGAAGCAGAACAGGACTTGTGTTCACACCAGTCCATATGGGGGCTTGCTGTCTCTCTTGGTAACTGTATATGCTACTGCAGATACCACCACAGACCATTTGTCAAAGATGAAAAACAACTAAAGGATCATCTACTTTTGGGAATTTTGCATAAATGTAGTAGTATCGATGCAGACATGTTGGATAAACAGTGGTGTAGAACTGAACTGGTGTTTGCATGACTGTAAATACCTTGAGACAGTACAGCACATCTCTATGGCAGCTCTGCAGCTCCTGAACATAATGCCTGTCCTCTGTTTCATAACTGCCTCTGCAAAACACAGAGTTGCTATGTAAAATAGTCACTCTTTGGGCTGGTGAAAAAGCAACACCGTGCAGGGAGCCCTCCAGCTATTGGTTTGTAAAAGACAGAATTAACATATTTCAGGCACTGTTCTGTATTTGTATTGAATTCCATCCAGAAAGAATGTTAAAAATAAAATGAGGAAATAAATCAACATTGCTTTTAGATGAGGACACTATATTAATACTTCACTAGAAGAGAACATTGTACTAGGCCATCATGAGCAAAATACAAAAAGACAAAGTGGTATGCCTGAAGTTTCTTTCATAATAATTTGTAAAGTCTGTAGGTCATTCCAAGGGGATTTTCTTAGCAAACAAAATTACTTAACAATAACAAAAAAAAGTAATTAAAATAAGTATGAAGAAGAGAAGCTATTGCTCTACACAAATGCTATATATAGGGGAAATAGAAAAAAAATGGGTAATAGTAATTAAAAACATTAATAAGCAGAAAGGCAGGTGATACACCTTGAGTATACTCTTAAACTTCCATCAGGTATGCCAGGGCAAAAGCCTGTGATTATACCTTTATATAACCTCTTGTTTTGAGATGGGCTCAAACCACAGAATTTAGGTTTCAGGCTACCAAATTCCATAGCAAAGACACAAAAAGCGTTAAGGATCTTAAAAGCCACCATGACCAGGTTAATAAATACAAGTTTTTTAGCAGGTGAAATTCCCACCATTTTTCTTCAATTTACAAGCATTTTAAAACAAATCTGATATAAGATTATGTAACACTGACCATTATGATTTACCCTTTCTCTCATGAACAGCAAAGCAACTGTCTTAAGACTAGGTATGTTGCTGTCCAAGATTCCTGTGAACTCTCATTACAACTTACTTAAAACATCCCTAGAATCAAAACTGATTCTCTGGCACTTCCAGGAGTCAGTAGTACATATGGGGACATTACAGAACAGCTTGCTTAGCATTTCTTCAAGGTCTAAAACTAGACAGTCACCTGTGACCACAATGCAATGTATGACTTGTCCCTAAATGCCTAAAATTAAAATCCTTCAAAAACATGGGTATCACAGATAATAAACTGTTTCTCCCATGACAGAAGTTTGAGAGGCTTCACTGAGTCTTACTAATGCTGTGTATGTCTCTTGGCATTCTGCAAGGTGACTGCAGGACATACCAAACAGATTACTCTAAATATGAAATATATATGCAGCCCACTGTTTTAATTAATGTTTTTTTGGGAAGGTATTATGAGAACATCAACAATAATTTAGCTGATAAAGTGGATGAGTAAATGTAAGTGGATTTGGAGTTTCCAAAGCAGTTGTGAGCTGCATTTCTTTTTCTAGCCCAGTTACTCCAGACAAACCACTGGAGCAGTCAGGACCCCTGTTTCTCAAACCTTTAGTGGGAGTAATGCACCTGGCTTCAAGCACTAGGACAGACTCTGTTCATTCATCTCTTCAAATGACCCTAATGCAAGTACTTGGGAATATTCAAACTATCTTTACTGAAAATTGGGTACTAAAAAGACACTTTTTCCTTCTCTTGAAAGACTGATTATTTCAGCAAGCTAAGAGTTTGCCTCCACATGAAAAAAATCCTCACTTATTTGAATTCTTTCAGTACAAACCCCTTACATAATGGAATCACATTCTTGTGCAGTCCAGTATGCTACATGCAAAATCACTCACTGCACTGGTACAAATGTCTCAGGATTAAGAAGTACAGAAATTGACTCACACACATTCATCAAGCGGACATGCTTTAATAGGGGCTCAATTTTTTTTTTTCCTGAATGACTTCATACCTAAATGGCACTAAAAATACTACTTTATGCATACTAATCTAAAAAAAGCATTACATGTTTGATTCTCATAACAGAAAGACTACTGCAGCAAACAAAAGGAGTAATAGAAGGATGATAAAATATCTCAAGCTGTAAGGGACCAGTAAGGATCAAGTCCAACTCGCAGGACTAGCTGAAACTAAACAATATGACTGTGTCATTCAGATGCTTCTTGAACTCTGACAGTTTTGGTGCCATGACCACTTCTTTCCTGGGAAGCCTGTTCCAGTGACTGACCATCCATCCTCTCAGTGAAGAACCTTTTACTAATGACCAATCTGAATTTTCCCTGATGCAGCTTCATTCCATTTCCATATGTCCTGTTGTACTCTTGTACTGTCTGACCACAAATTTATTGTTTTGGTACCAGTTAAAATTTTAGTATTTTGATACCTGCTTTGGAGTCAGTAGTTTTACAACTAGAAACATAGCAAAGAGCCTTAGGAATCTGAAAAGAACCTTGTGTCTCTTCAGCTCAGTCCTTGGTGATATAAGGGCCCAAACCTCTTCAGGGAGTTAAATACTACTCACACTCATTTTGTTTACAGCTAAATTCTCTGCCCAGTAAATCCAAACAATCTGGTGCTCAAATTATTGCCTATACCTTTGATAGCTGCCAAAAGCGTCACGATTCCATGGAAGAGCTGTTTCATCACCACTAGGACTGCAGAGGCACAAAGGCAACAGCAGCCTGTAAGAAAGGATCTGAAATACCAAAGACATCACTGCTCAGAATTCTTTTAAGATTGTTTCAGCAAGGGCAAAGATCTTCAGCTATTATAGAGCTACTGAAAGAAAGCAAGCTACATTGTAACTTCAAATAATCTTTTGCATGCAAGTATTCAGCATGCATCTTGGTATCTGTAGAATACTTCACAAAAGTGTCACGGTATTCCAAAGGTATTTAAAGTTTTCATTTTTAGTTAAAGAGTGAACAGCCACTTAAGTTTTTGGCACTTCTAGCATACTAGCAAAATAAACAGCATTCAGCAAACAATAACTTTCAAGGTATTGCTCTGTTAAAAAGGTCTTCTTCACCACAAGAAGCTGTCATGACTCCAGAAAGATATTACGCACTTAATGAAGTTTAAGATGCAAAATCATCTTGAAAACTTATCTGTCAATAAAGGTTCTACTATGTTGATTTTCTCAGCATTTTTAAAATACAGTTTATCAGCAGTGGTCATATTGACAAATACAGTTTAAACAGTCTGGAATTATACCATGAAGAATTTTAATGACACCAAAGAGATACTTAAAGTTATTAAAAAATATTTTAAAATAGCCAATTAAGTCTAATGAAGTAGTTCAATATGTCCAGGAAGTTGACAAATGGCATTTTTCCTCAATATTTACTTTGGAGTCCTCTGTAGCTGGTTCATAGCCACGAAGGATAACTTGGAAGACAGAAGGGTAAAACTAAGCTTCCTTCTGCCACCTCCTGCTTTGACAGTTAACAGTCGGTAGCTTAGCAGACAAGAAAGCGACTGCATGACAGAAGTCATTGTTTCGTGAACATCTTGGTGGCAATTTGGACTTGGGTGATTTTTCAAGACATCTTCTGTTTTGTTGTGTTCTCTTACTGCCAAGGATGCTGATCCGCTGTTTATCCTTCCAGCTTCCCGGCAATGACCCATAATCTTGTAACCACAAACTATGATTACTGCTACTTCCTCCTAGCACAACTCTTCTGTAAGAGCTTATCAGTTAGCTGCAGCTGGCTCAGAAGGTACAGCTGGCTGCCCTCTCCACTGTCCACACCCTAAATTATTCATGATGTATGTGTCAGCATATGCTACATGGTAACTTCTCTTTAAAAATTTGAAAACATTGAACTTTTCCCCTTCGCTCTTTCTCCCTACTTATCTGCACTCCAGATTCCTAATACATGGCAATTGTTTCATCTGTACTCATCTAACCTAAAAAGTTCCTAAGCTTCTTAATATTTTCAGTATTTTTACAAGCTATTGTCCCAACTAGAACCACTGCAACATTTCTTAGAGTATAAAGATTCTTTTCTAAGTTAACCTTTCCCCCGTTCTTTATGCTTTGCACCTCTAAAGTCATGAATTGCCCTATCAATTGCATAAAATACCGGTTCACAATTTAAAAGAACTCAGAGTCCCCAGGCACTGCCTTTCTAAGTTATATGAAAGACACTGCCCATCAGATGAGGGAAGGCAGCAAAAAGAAGCCCTGCCTAGCGGGGTAGGTGCACGTGCAAGAAATGAGCAAAAAGAAATTTAGGCCTCTAAAGGGTGGAGACAAACATTGCTGGACAGCTGTGGGAAGGAAAATAAGGTCAGAAGTGCTCAGTGGTCAATTACAACCTATTTCTGTATCAGGTCTCCCACCCTGTGACCCTGAGACGTTCCAGCTTCAGTTAAGCAGCAAATGGCAACTTCTCATCTTCCTCTTTTGCTTCTCCTCCTCCACAACACCCCCCCCTTGCCCCCATAAAGCACATAATGATGCACATGTGGACAGTAAGATGCCACATAGCCACATTAAAGAAAAGCTGTTTTAAGGAAATAGTTTTAAATCCTAAAGTTCAAGGTAACTGGTCAATGGCTTTCCACAAGCCTGTATTTTCAGGTTTTCATTCTGAAAAGTTGGAATATTTTTCTACCTCAATTGTATCAGTATTGGAGAGAAAATTAAGTGCAAAGATATGCTTCAGGGTTACCTGCATTTTCTTACAGCTTGAGTTTTCTCATTTATGGTTAATCCAAACAGAATGCATTTTTACTTCTTTCACAATTTATAAATCAAAAGGCTATGAAAACTGACATCCTTTGCACTGAAACGGTAATTTTGAATGTGAAATGCAGCACATATTAAGTAGAAAAAAAGTCTAGCTAAATTAAGTAACAGCCACCTACCTACCTCTGCTCCAATTCAATTGTCTGCAATTGTGTAATGATACCTTGAAGTGCAGCTTTCAATGAATTTGGAATGGATTCTCAGGAAACAGAAATCATTATGTAAAAAACAATTAGAGATATCCTCATTAAATACAACTCAAACTGTAAAAACATTAAGAGCAGTTAGTAGTAAACAATAGAAACAAGGGGTCACAATTCATTTACACAAGTTCTACCTCTAATACTGGTTAGACCATGGGCACTTCTCCCACGGCAGCGTGTTACTGAGCTTAGAGCTCATTCCCAAGCAAACCATTAACTCCCAAACCAAAGGACTTTTATAATACAAAAACTGTGGTAAAAGGAGGCTTACACTTGTGTATGTGGTTAACTGCATGCTTTGGTGTACACATTTCAGTTAACTTATCTTCGTAGAGGAATAATAAAGACATTTCACCCTGCTTTTTATAACACTACTACTTACCTATGTAAAATTTGCATTTTCTGAGTGTATGAAAAACCCTTCATGCAAAGTTAACTGTACTAATTACCTGAGCTATAAATTATTGTACCCCAAAGACTTCATAGCATTATTACTCCATTAATAGTCTGCAAAATAAGCTTATGCAAAGCCACACTCATTCTCTTTTGAGGAACTTCTATTTAAATCTACTACATGCAGCAGTAGACTTTCAGAATCACACCGTGGCTTAGTACACACTAATAGCTGGCTGCCTTTATAAGCTAATGTGACAAGATTTGTGATATACACATTATAGCATAATTGAAGCAAAAAGCCTTCTCCAAACATCATGCATCTCACTTGCACCTACTTTAATTGACAAGCTAATGTATTGCTATATGCATTGTCCTCTGGCCTTTAAAAAAAAATAAAAAAAATCCCAAACCTCTTGAGGTCAGCACTGCAGATTCTAATAAAAATCTCCTGAAACTTTAAGGAATTAAATTATCACTGGGCTTCACAGTAAGGAGAAAAACTAAAGAAAGAGTGGAGTGGTGGAATAAAAGTATAAAAAAAGCTTAGCAAGACACACAAACAATAACCAGTAAAATTTGTCAAAGCACATAGGTCAATTAGATCAGACATATATGGTTAAGAGATGCAAGACTTCAAAGGGCTACTCACAGACATGGAGATAGAACAATACTTGGTCCCAAATACTAAATTAAATTCTCCAGCTAGTCCTAATTCATTCTATAAAAGGATGTATCAGTGCCATGTTCCAGAAACTGCCTTGTTCTCCACTAAGTGTGTTACCTGAGAACTCCTACAGTCACTAACAGTGATATTTTCCTCAGTGTTCTTGAAGGCAGACACAAAATCCAGTACTTTATTAAAAGATCTGGACCTCTTACGCCAATAAGAGCATTCCAAATCTTGCAGTAGGAAAAATAACAAGATAATGGTTATATTAAATAGATCCTTCAATTTCCAAGGTATCTGTGAATTAACTTTCTGTATGCACACAGCAAAGAATCTGTAAGCATCGCTTCAGCAAAAGCACTCTTCCCCAAAGCATTAATCTTCACATTGAAAAGTAGTCATTGTCAGAGCTATGACACATCTTTGCTATTTACCCTAAAAATCTGTTAGGAGGATGAGGTTATAAACCACACTAAGTTCTGCACATAAGGTTGCAAATTGCAGTTCCTCTCACCTAGTTACTAAGAGGATCTGAGTTGCATGTTCAGTAAAGAAGTTGTGTTCCAGAAAATTCCCTTTACAAAAAAAAGTCAGGACTCATGACTATATAAAGATGGTTTCTTTTTAGACTTGCATCAAACACTGCAAGTGCATTTTAACACTGCAAGTGCATTTTTCCCAGAGGGAAAAAAGCCACAGACTTGATTTACAAACAAGCATAGGCTTCTATTTTCTTCAGCACAGATTTAACTATCGTATTCAGTGGCTATCAATGTTTTCTAAGAACATCACCAGTTAGACAGCTCTTCATGAACACAGCAGCCATTTAAAGAGAACAGCCTACTTTCACAGTCAATCAGGTACAACCTCAGATCAAAGATCAATTAAAAGCTGTAAAAAAACACGTTCTGATCGACATTGCATGTTTTCTGATGTCACTTCCTTACAAAATAAAAACCTTCACTGTTAGGAGATATTAAATTCTCCTAAGTTCCAATAGACCAACCAAATTTAAAAAAAAACACACTATTTTGGGCAAACAGAGATGTTTACCAGACAATCTTACAAAACTTCTCAGGTATTACTTTACAAAGAGCTGTCCTATCAAATTAAATTAATTTCTGGCACCTATCATTACACTTGTCACTTCTTCTAACCAAGACAGACAGCTGGTCTAGAAATAGTTACAGTAATTACTACTGCTCACCTGGAAGCTACTAAACTCTTTTCCCCCCCAACTGAATCACAGTAAACAAACCTCGTGTCACCTCACCACAGTACAAAAAAAAAATAATCAAGACAACTTTGAACTACCCCTGCAGAAGACTGAGCGCTTGCTTCTAAATGACATAGGAGACCAAAGTTATCACAGCATTAACCAAGAATAGTTACTAACAATTTACAGGCACTGGCTAAACAATGGCAAACATTGACTAAGGAATTGTTCTATACACACCTGCAAAAGCTCATCTGTCTACACTCCTAATTGCTCTTCCTAAGGCTACATCTGAACTGCAAATCTTTGACAGGCCAACCTGGCCGCTTAAAATGACAATTTCTCAGGTATCTTTTCCCAGATTACACTGAAGCCAGCTAGTTTTACAGTAGACTGCATGAATTGATGCCAACACATTTTCATTTCACAATAATATGGGTAGCTGGTCTTTACCTGACATACCTTCTCATTAAACACTCAGCCAACTTCATATTCTGCAATACCATAACTCTCTGCATTAGTCCTGCACTACTGCCAATATTTAAGTCCCCAGCCTTATCCTGAAAATATTTTAGCCATAATTCCAACTACCTTTTAAATGTGCAACAATGGCCTATAAAGATCTAAATCCATCAGTTCTCCTTTTTATGCTCATTTTATATTTAAGGCACTGAAGTAAAATAGCATCCATTCAGTGATGCAGAGAACTGAACAACAAAGCAAATTATTCCTAGAAGTAGCAGCTTTTTGGTTTTCAGACTTGAAGGAATCAGTGTAGTCTGTATTTTAGTGAAATAACCTTTATAACTCAAGATCCTTTATTGATAATGGATTATTTTTCTAATTTCATTGTTCTAGTGCTAATGTGTTTCATTTAACTCTCTAATGGAGACTGTTGTCTTAGCCTAGTTTTCAGATATAAAATTACACATAAACCAGGAAAAGAAACTTTTTTTTTTTTGACACCTGTAGATACAAGAAATCCTCAGCTGAACTCCACCTTCTGCTATGCTCAACAATTTTATTAGGGACTTACAGACTGATTTCTGAATCACTAGCCACATCTTATGGACCTATGGTATCTGCTTCAAATGATTATGACACTAAAATACTCTTTTTTATAACAACGAAGGATTTGAAATAAAATTACTAGAACAACTGAGGGGAGGCTACAGAAAGGACTACAATAAAGTTATTTGAAACATTCCCGGCTGAGGATGTTTAAACTGTTATGTTAGTTAATACCTATTCCTTCTTGCACAAGCCATTATAAAATCTAACAGTACTGGTATCGTATGTCTGGACACCTGTGTGCCAACTAGTTGTCTTTTAAACATTTGCCAGACTTCAGTTCCATGCCTCCATAGCAATCAGATCTTACTGTTGTGGTCTGCTTAAACCCAGACTTTTTTTAGAAAGAGTTACCACCTACAAACTTTATATCAAATAAACTACATACAGTGCAACTGACTAGAATGTTTTTACACAGACATGTAGAAGTGTTTATACTAGTTTTTTCAACCAATACAGAAGATGTTGTGTGCATTGGCAGATATGGAAAGAAAAAAATTATCCCTAACCAATACAGATGAAATTTTTCCTGCATCCTGAAAAAACTTCAAAATGTTCTTAAAACCACTACGTTTTTCAAGTGAAATTTGAATAAGCTGACTGGAATTGTGCTGTCAAATTCAAACTCCATTTAAAAATAGCAAGAACTCTAAAAAACCCTAACAACCTATTCCAGAAACAACACTGAAGTCTAGGTTTCTTCCCTTCTGAAGTCTGTTAAATCTAGACTGCCTTGGCTTGATATTCGTTCTCTACAAGCCATTTAAAAAGAATTAAAAAATACAGAATTTGTTCAATCTAAGACTTTTAGTGTGGAGCTGGCCCTCCTGTTCTGCAGCTGCTACTGCATTCAACATCCTGAAATGTCTTACTACAGAGCTGGAGAGGATCACTCACTTCAGTGTTTTCCAAAACCTTCATTTTTCACATGAAGTTCAAAATAAGTCTTTCCCCCTTCTCCCCTCCTTCCATATGTTATATAGCAATCAAGATCTACTACATACTTCTTCAAACTGCCTGGTTTTGGCAAGTAATTTACTCACTGAGCTAATCAGTGATTAAGCTTTTTTTTTTAAAAAAAGAAAGTTCTTAAATTTGTTCATCATCTCCTTATCAGCTCATGTTAACCAGCTGCTCCCCTCGCCACCCCACTTGAACTGCAAGCCCCAATACAGCTTCCACAAGAAGTCTGCACATGGCATTACTGGGACTGCTTCAAGGACAAAACACCTGCCATTCCCACTTCACAAAGGTAAGATTTTTTAGTCCCAGCATGACCTCCAGTATGCATATAAACATCTTATATTTACCCATTCTTCTTTCATCAAAATATGTACTTTCCAATTACAGAAAAATATCACCAGACCATTATGGATTCAAAACAAATATCTAATGGTCCAAACAAGATTTCCATCTTGTGATCTCTGACCTTCCTCATTAATCTCTCCTTGAGTTTTATGAAGCTTAGTGTCTTATATCTCACAAAACATATTTCTAGTTGATCACATAAGCGATCTCGGTGGCTGTAACTCCAAGACAAAGTAAAAAGCATAAAATTAACATAATTACCAAAAAGGTGAGAACAACATATTTGCAAGCTTAGAAATACAAATTTTTACCTCAGTTGTAATGCTACTGGCAGCTGTATTTAAAATATATCCAGTTTTCCAGCAAAATGGTGTAAGCAAAACAATTTGGTTAGCAAAGCAGAAATACTGCATGAACTGCAACTTCATTAACAAATTTCAAAACATCATTTTAGTGAGGCATTTTAGTGAGGTTAAAGAGCCTGGGTTTCTAAATTTCAAGCCAACTAGACTTTAAAATAAGTTCACTTTCATAAGTTTAGAGCCAGAACAAACCATGTCCAAACTACATATTCCAATTTTTATAAAAATTAAGGATTAACATTTATTATACATCTAGCTTTCCACATCCATGTGGGGACAAGGAACCGGAATGTACATAACTATAAGCAGTGCAAAAGTGGTGCCAGTGCGAAGTCACAGATGCACAATAAAGTGATAATACAAGACTAGAGAAAATGAAGCTGTGGATGTTGAGAATGGAGACAAAAAAAAAAAAATCAAACAAGGAAAAATATGAGGGAAGAGGGCAGGAAAGAGGAGAGACGGATGTTTAATAATGCCCATGTTGCTGCAAAGATAAAACTAATGGCACAAAACAATGTTTCTTGTAGAACAAAAATCCAATAGCAATGAGTCTTTATTAACTTTTAGTCACCTGACATGAGGAAAGTGTCTCTTGCATTAAAATAGTCATCAATGTAAATGGCAGCATGGCTGAACAAGTCCTTTTCAATGGTAACAAACATCCCACATAGTAAAGTCACTTCAACACAGCCTCATGACAATTCCCACATCAAAACAGTACTTTATTTTATATTTTTTTGCCTCATCATTACTCCCACATTAAGATCTTTCAGCTGTCAAGTGTACAAGGTGAAGAAAAAGGTTCTCAGTCAGCAAACACGAGTGCATCAGGAAGTATCTCCAAAATACACCACTTCGGATCTGCTGGGTCCCAAGTCCATCCTTGAACACTGGGCTTCCAGCACCAAGTGTAGCACACTACTAAGGCTACACAACTATGTTAGCTTATTAATTCTGCATGTATCAGGCCGAACAATGTGTCAACCTGCAACAGACTGAGCATTATAACTGAAAATGGGAAAAGATTCACTCTATTGAACTTCACATCATTATTTGATGTTAAAACAATGAGGCAAATCCCAACAGTATATACAAAAACCAGCTTTGCTTTTACAAAAGATTTTGTTTCCCATATTGATTAATCCAGGCAGCTAACTCATTGGTTTATGCAACTTTATTGAAGAAAATAAATCAATTACTAGTAGAGCTATTAGTTGATCACTCATCCATTGACAACTTGCATCATTTATTCAGTGCTATATTAAACAGTGTTTTGGAAGACAGATTAACTAATAGCTCCAAGCCTCCTAACAAAATTTAAATGAATTACAAAAATGTTCTTAGACCCTATTTTGGAATACAAGGGATGTTTGACTTCCAATTTCCATTCTCTGTAAAACAAGAACTGGTCATTCCTTTATTGACATGCATAAGATACATCACATTTTCTGTTCTGCTGATGCTATAGATTCAGTACCAATTCTCCAGACACATCAGTTATGAGCAAAAGTGTATACTAAAACCTCAGTTCTCTAACACTGCAAGGTTTGGAACAAGATGGATGTTGCTACAGCAATGTTACTTCTTTGATGGGAGAAAACTGAACATCCATCTCCCCTCCCCCCTTCAGGTGATATCTTCAGAATCTGTTAGAGCAGTGAGGAATGTTTGTTTTTAATCTCATAACCAAGTTAGAATGAAGACATTGGCCACATATTACACATGCTCCATTAAAAAAATTCTGAATCTTGGGCAATTGTTCTTGTGTAACTACTTTACAGATTCTAAAAGCAGTTATTGTCCAAAGCTGGAAGAACTAAAGTCTTCTCAGATGAGCATGTGCATGAATGGAAGGAGGTAAACAAAAAAAATAAAAAAGATGAGGTCTGATAGGGGAGCAGCCGGATAAGAAAATCAAAAAAGGAACAGTAATTTAAAGTTTATTCCAGCTATAATGCAGGTTATTCTGACTTTAAGGTAGCATCACATGGCATACTTCTGAGTCCATTCCCGAGATATTCTGTTGTACCTGCAAACAAAATGAGGAATTTAATTAGTGTCAGCATGACAACGGCAATTTCCTGAACAGTTAATGATTAAGTATCACTTTATCTCCCTATTCTCTTCACACTAAGAGAAGCTTCTATGTATAGTAAGATATACCTGAACTGAAGAAAAAAACAAAAAAGGACCTAATCACAGAATGGTTTGAGATGGAAGGGACCTTAAAGATAATCTAGCTCCAATCCCCCTGCTGTGGGCAGGGACAACTCCCACTAGACCAGGTTCCAAGCCTCATCCAACCTGCCCTTGAACACCGCCAGGGATGGGGCAGCCACAACTTCCCTGGGCAATCTGTTTTATTGTCTCACCACCCTCACACCGAAGAATTTCTTCCTAATGTCTAACCTCAATCTCCCCTCTCCCACTCTAGACTAACAGGGATATTCTCTAATTTATATGGAACACTTCAAATTCAAGACAACTAGATTTGCTAGAATTGTGTTGTGAAGAACTACTGAAGGTGAGAGAACAGAGACCACCTGGGGTGTGACAGGCAAAGGGAGCATGTTGTTTAAATACTGTTCTTAGGTGAAGATTACAGAGTGCCACGTGCCATAAGTAAAGATTACTTGGTTAACATCATAATTGGATACAGAATGTCAAATTTACCATTTTAAAGTAAAACAACACTAAGCATTTCTTCACACTTAATATTCTCTTGTCACATGAATATACTGCTCAAACAATTTTTAAAAAGAATATTAAAACAACACTTGAGTACACAATTTCCACAGGAAAAAAGCTGACAATTAGTTTATACTCCATGCTTGTCAGTAAGAAGTTAATTTTCAATTATGCAAGCAGAACATAATCCCCACGTTTTCCTCGGTTATAGGTAGAAGACAGACCCTGCTGAATAACAAAGTTTAAATTTCGACAGTTTAAATTCACCAACATCTATGGCATGAGATCTTGCTACAAGGCACCAACCACCTTTAAGAAAATTCTGACAAAACCTGGGTAAATACTTACCAGAACAAGCTGACAAGTTGGCTCAAAACTAATTATTTCACACTATATTTTTTTTGGCCATGCAAGAGCAATATCTGTGAGAAATAGTGACTAGCCAATACATTTCACACTAACCACAGATCAAGCTGTTAAATATCCAAGTTCAGTAACTGGTGCATCCATTATCTGTTAGTTAATCCAGTGCCTTAGAGCATGCAGCACCCAAGTGCTGACAAGTTTCCATTCTGTTAAATGCACCATGATGTGCAGATATTCTTACCCTACAGCATAGCGTATTTCTCTGTCCACTCTCTTGCTAACCTATTGTACCTAATTGGACAAGTATATTTAGCATTAATAGATATGTGTGTGGGTATACATATATATATAAACAAAGTCTACTTCATATAATTCTATCTGTGCAAAAATTTTAAAAGCAGGTAAGGAAAGAAAAAAGTTGTTTCAACACAGATAGGAAAAATGTTCAAGCATTTTTTCAAGGGGAGCACCAAAATTAAAGGCCAAGCTGCTAGCAAAAGAAAGAACCAACATAACAAAGCTATCTTCAAGATGAAGTTCTAACTATATTTTATTTATGCATCGTAAGCAACACATAACTTTAAAATACTGCCATGCATCTCCTTTACCCACAACTTGAAAGACACTAAGCCTCTTTGTTTTTTAATTATGCATTGCCAAGAATAGGTACTGCTTGAACACACAAGTTCTCTCCATCTCAGTCACAAAAGACTCACTCAACACAAGTGCTGTCTGACAATGCACTCTTACCAAGTTTGTTAAAATACTGGTCTTACGCAACTCTGTACTTACTTGTCTCTGTCTGTTTTATAGATACGTGCAATCTCTGGCACTAGTGGGTCATCTGGATTTGGATCACATAACAGTGAACAAATGGATAAGAGAACTGTAAAAAAAGAAAATCCTCAATAGTAAAACAAGAGCAACAATCTGAAACAACGGAGCACAGATCTTTGCGTTAGCACAACGTAAGCACAGGAGAACCTAAGAAGCCTTCTGCTGACACATGGCCAAAATAAATTTGTAACCCAGTCTAAATAAAAAGCTCAGAACGACTTAAAAGTTTGCAAGAACTATTTGTTTCCTATTTCCCAACACTTACAGCTGTCAGTAAGCACACAAGCTAACAGCACTGTTGTCCCCTGCACTATGATGCAATGTAGCAGCCAACAAAAACATATTATGTATTCTGATGACCAGCATATTCAATGGTTTTAATCACTAGAACTTCACCACTATTTTCTAATAGTCTATAGACTAAATTCTTTTTCTGTTGTATGTAAGGTAGAAATATGTTGGTCTGCACTGATAAAACCACATGTCATAAAATAAAGGAGTAACACTGTTGTAGGCAGCTATAAGGACTTCATCCTCTATTCTCACAGCAGCTTTGAAAGAAAAACAGTACTGACAGCATTAAAATGTAAGGAATCCACAGTCAAATTACAAACCTACTCCTTGGACAGATAGGAATTACAAGTTATAGACAAAGGAGCACTTTGATGTATCTTCTGAAGCCAGTGACCACTGACTTTGAGGCAAAACGAAATTTGATAATCATGAAAATATTTGAGAATTAACTGTTATTTACTATAATAAAACAAAGAATGCTGCAAAGCTTCTACTGCAGGACAGCATCAGCTTATCCTGATGTATTATCAGTAAGCTCAGCTCATGAAGTAATGTAATACCATACCAGTGTACAGCAGCAGAAAGCAACATGTGTTGCTTTTATATTTTAACAGTTCTTTTAATCATCTGCCACAAAGATACGCCAATATAACTCCACATGTTATTTTTACAGGTTCACTCAAAAAAATCATGCGGATTTCATTATTAAAAACTGACTTTAAATTAATCTTTACAATAATATGCAAATCTGTATCTACACAGACACCTGCAAACAAGCAGTTTCTCAGCCTTAGCTCAAATACACCAGCCTGTTTCAATTCAAATGCTGGCAGAGTCCTCTGAGATCAAGCTAGTAAGCTCTGCTAAGAATACTGAAGCAAATAAGTGGCCAAAGTCCTAAACAGCCATGTATCAAAAGGTGTTAGAAAAAAACATCCAATAAAAGCATGGCAAGATATCATTATCAAATTGGCAAAACACAGGCTAGAATGAGTAAGGGTAATCAAGAGACTGGTAAGAACTAAAAACAATCAAAACTGAAAGCACAGTATTCAACATAATAAAGAAACATTTCTCTTTCACTAAAGTTACCTTTAGAAATAGTTAAAGCAGGAGACCACTGTGATCTTAGAATATCAAGACAAATGCTGCCATTACTGTTAATATTTGGATGATAGATTCTTGTTGTAAATGCAACCTGCAACAAAAAAAATATGCGGAGTGTGTTTTGGTCTATGACAACAATGACATTACCCTTTCTTCTCAGTCAACCTTTTAGTCAATTCAATTTACTTTAAAAGAAAAGGATTAAGCAGTTAAACTGCATCAAATTCATGGAAATGCACCACAACCTCTCAGTTTCCACGTGCTCTATTTCCAACAGAGAGAGGGCAAGTATGAGGCTGTGTTATAGTCACAGGTGCCTGCATCATGAAGACATTCGACAGAAATGCCTGAACCATGGTAACACTGCTATCACAGAGCTAAAGAATTTTAAACACTGCAGTCACTCCAAGTGCACACTTTTGTATTGACTGAAAAGTGGAAGACAATGCTAGCAGCTGATACAGCCACAAAAAAAGAGCAAATTTCACAATTACTGTAAGATTCTAACGGATACAGTCTTCACTGATTTTAGGCACTGACCAAGTTAACTGCTATCCATAGTATCACATTCCTACAGACCAACCGTAATAGCTACACTGTCACCAACAGTCCACTCAGTAGGAATTCTATTATAGTAACACATAGCTAGCAAGTTTTCATATAAATTAAGAAAAACAGAAATAAACCCAAAACCATTCAGAATTCACATATATGAATTTGCTCCTGAAATACATCCTAATACACCCATTCTTGTGGTAGTCAGAGGGACCTACCATCTAAGATACAACAGGAAGTGAGAAATTGACAATATTACAAAACACATGCTGACAATTTCCATCCTGTACTCAGTTCTTTAAAAAACAATAATTTCACAAATGAGAAAGCAATACTTACCTTAGGTGGTTTGAAAGGGTAGTCTGTAGGAAAGTGAATTGTCAAGAAGAATACACCACCCTGATATGGACTGTCATTCTGTCAAAGCAAACAAATAATTCTCCTATTATAATCTTCATGACTAAATATCACTCCATATGCCGTTTTTAAATAAATAAAAGGAGAGAAATTTGTTTAAAGAACCAAACTGTTCAACCCACCAATACAAGAGAGATGCAATCAAAATTCAATTACTACTTCCTAAGGTAAGTGATACAGAAAAGACACGGGTGACTTTCTGTATGGACCTCTCCCAGCTAATGCTTCATAGAAAACAGCTTATCTGACAATTGACACAGGACAACTTGACAAAAGCATCCAAAAGCCTCTGAGACAGCTCCAAGAAGTAATGTGATAACAGCGGTGGGGGGGAGGGGAAGGTTGCTGTCAGGTTCAATAACCTCGAGTTCTGTGTTTTGAGCTCATTTGTTATAACCACCCAAGTTCAGTGGCCATGGACAGCTCTAAGGGCCTCTCATTCCCTCCTAAATGCAGTCTTTAGCTTAGGCATGGCTCAGCCCTGCAGAAAGCCTGTGAATACACAGCTGAGGCCTTGCTCCTCGCAAAAAAAAACAACCAAAAAAGCAAAAACCAAGAGCTTCCAACCCTACTAGGACCACCAAACAAAGAAAAAAAACAAACAACCCATCAAGATTAAAGTGAATTCTTCCTCCCTTTCTGTAGTAGAAATTCACTGTAATCTAGTATGGAAGAGTATTTTAAATTTCCTTGTTCCAAGGAAACAATTTTGGGGTAATTAATTCAAGCGTTAACTATTAGCAGTAACGCAACATATGGAAACAAAAAAGCTGATAGTAAGCAGAGAATAAAAGGAGTCACTAAACAGGGATTCTCTAAGTTAGTAGTTAGAAAAAGATGTGAGAAGTTTTTACTAGAAAATACAACTAAGTTTCTGAAACAGATCTAATGATTTCATTGTTTGACCTGAAGATGACAATGCTTTTAAATTCCAGATTCAAGACTAGGGAAAATGAAAGACATGCAGAGTTCAATTCTGAATCATTTGTTAATTAAATTTTCAAATTAACTGCAAAAACACTTCACCAATGTAAGGAAACAACCACATCTTACTAAAATACCAGAAAATGAAATTCTGCTACACAAGTGACTAAAATCTGAAAACATGTAGCTTATACCTTAATCAATCTCTGCTGAAAAGCTAGCAATCAAGACAACCTCTTCTACTTGAGCAACCAGAGCACATACTCTAGGGATACATTTTAGCCATTACAGAAACCCCTCTTAGACTGTCTGAAACCAATGCAAGCTCCCTTACACCAAAGAAAATTACAGCCTTATTGCAGAAATGGAAGACAAGATGATTGGTTCCAAAATCCTTGTCTTTTATTAAAGGCACTAAGCAATGCCCCAGAAGCAACTACTAACACCACAATTTAGTCAGGATACTGGCCAATCTAGAAAATAGAACGTAGACCTTTTGACACCACAAAAAAACACATGGGAAAATAGAAGCTGTACATTATTAAATCAGAAGGGGAAGCTAAAATAATCCCAATTTTAATTCAAGTGATGTGTAATACCTTATGACTATGCAGACACCAACCATGTAAAATCATACTTAGTATAGTGCAGAACACTCCTTGCCATTTAAGCATGAATACAGCCATTAAACAATTTTATCTTTTTGAGGCACCTAGTTACAATCAGTAAGGACCAGGGACTTTGGAATGGGAGAATCATTTTTCCAGTCAGGTGACCCTCTAATAACCACACTTCCCACAAAGATCTTGTAAACCCTCACATAAATACAAAGCTATATATAAATCAGGGCAATTCAGCATCACTGATATTTAATTCCTACACTGTAGTCTCACCAGAAGCATCACTTGGTGGCTGCACATCTACTCACATCCAATATTTGTCTTCTCAAGTTACAGAAAGTTTTGTTTTCTAAATATAGATAACCAGCCCTGAGAAATTCAGATGTCAAGTGTTTGCAGGTTATGTTTTCAGTAAAGGCAAACATCTGCCTTCTGTAGTCCAACAAGGAAAAAGTCACATTCAGGTTTCAGATGCTTACCAAACATTTAACAGACTTTTTCCTTTAGTTGTAACTGGAACCTCACATTCCACTGTGAGTGACTTTTTACCCTTCCATTCCTAAAAGTATTCCACATCTCAGTACATAACACCAGATCAAATAAGGATTCCCTGTTCTGTTTCAAGATCCACACAAAAGTATCCCAACCAACATGCCTGACACTGGGACCAGATCTCAGTACAAAGCTCATTCTAGATTCAAACTTCAGGAAAAGTTAGATGTAAACAAAGTTTATAGATATTAAGTGATGCCTAACATTGCTCTAGACATCATTTCAGCTGAAATACATGCCATCATAAAACATTCCAGCAATAATAAAATAATAATCAAACTGATTATTTCCCCCCCCCCTTCATTTTCTGCTACCTCTAGAACTAAAGCCTAATACAGGTCTTTACTCCCTAATACAGGGAGTTAAAGAGAAGGAAAGCAAAAAAAAAAAATCCAGTTTTCTCCTGAATAAGAGTTACTAGTTTAGAATTACATCACAAGAATTAGAATACTTACAGGTCCCATAATTGTGGCTTGCCAATGAAACACTACAAAAGAAAAACTCCGCATTATTATCTATGCATGATATGCTTTGAGTTAGCAGAGCAAAACATAAAACTTAAGGTTACTTACTGTCATCTCCAACGGGACCTGCTGGTTACTTTCAAGTTTTGTCAGTTTAGTGCTTAAAAAAGAAAAAAACAAAACAAAAACAACAAAAAAAACTGTTCAGAGAACAAACACTAATCAACTTGGTAATTTTCACTTCATGTCCCGCAAAAACCTTAAGTTTTTCCATATATAAACACAGAACAATGTGCAGTAAGAACTATTAGAACCCCTAGGTCGCTACCAAATTTGTCTACAAAAAACAAAGGCCATGAACACCAAAGATGGCTATGAAGGTAAACAGCTACAATGACCATGCTTTTCCAAATAAATATCACTACTGTAAAGACACTTCTGCTGAAGAAGGGCTAGATGGGAGAGCAGAACACAGAGCGTGAAGTGGGCAAAGTATAACCACTTTCTGATTGAGATTTTCAAGGGTTCAGACTTATCTAGGGATGCCTCAAGTGAGAAGATAAAGCTATCAGTAAGACCTCATGGGACAGAAAGCACTATATGTATGTAACAGATGATATTAGAACTCACAACAGAAAGGATAAAAAAACTATACAAGCTCAGTTTCTTTTTCCCCACTACCTCCATCCAGCAGGGATATAGCTTGCATAGATCAGAGTAGATAGAAAAAATTTAAAAATTTGACCGGTGTTGGAATCAGGCAATATATATATATTCTTACTTTAAACTTCACATTTAAGACAATTATGCCTTTTTAATTCTGAATAACTGATCTGCAGAAACAATTCCTCTCCCTTCCCCATTTCAGAATGAATTAAAGCAGAAACTTCAGATGTAGGATTCCCTGCATAGTTCAAGATTGCTGTGATGAATCAAAGAAGCTTAGCATTAATTTATTGAAATGCTCCACAAGTTACCTGCTTGGACAGTGCCTTTTAAAATTAAATTCATACATTCTGTTGGAGTATGTGACAGATACCTTCCTTTTCCCTGCTCTCTTTTGAATCTAAAAATGGCTTCAGGAGCTTCTATAAATCTGCACTTGTCAAGGCATCTAGAAGTCATGAGAAAAGTAAAAACCCTCAGTTGCTCTCCCATACATTAACAGCTGCACACAAGCTATTTTGCTACAAGCCTATACAAGCCATTACAACAAGAACCTTCCATTACTCTTTAAGAAAATTTGGCATACATATTATGCTGGAAACACATACATATTTAAACCAGATGGCTAACTTTTGCTTGGAAAGGGGAAGATCCTAATGTATATCCTTTAAGTTTCAGAAATTGAAATTAATTTGATAAAAATTTAGTAAGTGTGAGCCAACACAGACAAAAAAAATTGTTTCTTCTAACTTAAACACCTTATTCACTGGCAAGACAATGGCTCCTTCACAGAATGACACTATCTCAACTTGCAGAAGTCCCTACATTTTAAAAAAATCCCTAAGCCCCAAAAAAGCCCAAACTCCCAAGTAAACTTAGTCCTGCATTTCCTCTCCCTACACACTTTAATTTTGATGAACTTTACAATTTACCAGGTTTCAGTTTTGCAAAATTGAATTGTGTAAGTTTTTAACAAGCAATGGTGGAATAAAGTTAGTATTACGGATAATTTCACTGCTGCTGCTCTTAAAGCATGGGGGACAGCTCTTTCCAGATCATTAAGGCAAATCCTTACTGGAGGGCCCTGTGATAGGACTTATTTCTGCCATGAAATATCACTTTTTAGGTCCGTATCTTGCTCAGTACCCTTCAGAAAAATTTGCTAAGTTAAATATATATTATCCATGTAAAGGTAAACAAATGTAAAAGAACCTTCAGATAGGAAGTTTTTCCCTATTTAACAAATAAACCTTATTAATAAAATATGCTCTATTTCTCATCTTAACATATTTTCCAGTTCTAGAAATTAGCAATAATTTCCAAAATTGGAAAGAAAAAAACACGTATTTTGTCCCTTTAAAATAAGTTGTAGTAATAGAATAAGCAGAAAGACAAATGCTTCTATTTTAATGTAGTTGCATAGTTATTCCTGGATTATTTCATTTAATTGGGGAAATTCAGATCCTATTTTTTACAAACTATCACATGGGTGAAGAACTATGAAAAGGCTCTTCATGTAGTTTAAGAAAATTACAAAAATAAGCAGCACGAAGACAAGGATAAGAAAACACCAGCATAAAGCGGGCTGTGGGTATGTGCAAAAAAATACAGTTCCAAGGAGCAAATTCCAGAGACTTTATGTAGAAATAATAAGGCAAACCAGGTTCACAGTAACGTGTTATGCGCCTAGCAGAAAGGAGTAGTCTTGAATTACAACTGTGACTGGTAGTCTCTGGCACTGCCAGTGGTTTCCGGTACAGCTCCAGCGTATCACCATTTCTGTGTCCCAGTTTCCAAATATAAAGTTGTGATAGTTCCTACCTCTCCACAAGGGTGATTAATCACTTTGCCTTTTACAGATTTAAACCCTGTTCAAGGAGTAAGCACCAGTGCTACTGCTAGAGTATAATGGCAATGTAGCACATACAAGAAGCAACACATTTAAAATTTTGCAACCGTTTTGGAAAGCAGAGATAACTAGAAATACAGCAACGGTACCCCTCCCCACAACAGTCAACCCTGCTTTAACACCACAGTCTTCTGCCAGTTTCACATTACGTTTGTAGCAAGATGTAGTTTTATTGGTAAAAACAGCCCCATTCTTAATCTTCTCTCCATATAAATTCATCAAAAAGGCAAACAAAAACCAAACCAGCATATAAAGAAAAAAATACTGATAAAAGCTAATCTGCTTGTTTGCACAAATATAATCATAACATAGAAAATATGGCTTATACTTCAAGTTATGATCCAAAACAGACATGAGTGTGAATTCAAGACTACAATTCTGTTATAAACCACAAGTGTCTTTTTAAAAATTATTTTTAACAAAAAAGATGCTAAAAAGCCCTCAAGCAACTCCTCTCTACCAGCTATTTAAAAGATTACAGAAGTCACTTAAAGGACACCAAAGATAACTCATCCAAATATGCATGAGTGAAGAAAAAATATTTAAGGGGACTAGTTCCTTTCTCACAGAAGCTTTCAGGTCTCAGCAAATTCAGTAAGAAATGACAGCCCGATGCCTACCAAGCTGCCTTCTTGCAAGGTATCAAGTAGAGCAGCATCAGGGTCAGCTCCATTTGTCAGAATTCATACTCCCTGTGGCACAACTGCTACGTTTTTCTAGTTTAAGCTGGAAATAGCCTGGGCTTATTTTTAATCATAGTAGCAGCTGACTTCAATACAGTGGCAGAAGATGATTCCCACCAGAGTGACAGAAGAGCACTCATTTTCCTCCACAGGCATAAACTCACAGATTTGTGTTGTACTAACCCTGGCTGAACACCAGGTGCCCAGCAAAGCGACTCTACCACTCCCCTCCCTCAGCTGGATTGGGGAGAGAAAATACAACTAAATGCTCAGAGGTTGAGGGAGATCACTCACCAACTATCATCATAGGCAAAACAGACTTGCCTTTGGTAACACATTTTTTTCCCCACCAAATCAAAGCAGGGTAATGAGAAACAAAACCTAAATATTAAAACACCTTTCCACTACCCCTCCCACCTTCCCAGGCTCAGTTTCATTCCCTATTTCTCTACCTCCTCCCCTGCACACTCTTCTCTTGCTCCAGCCTCGGGTCCCTCCCACAGGACAGAGTCCTTCATAAGCTTCTCCAAAGGAGTCCTTCCCATGTGCCACCGTTCTTTGTGAACTGGTCCAGCATGGGTCCCTCCCACTGGCTGCAGTTTTCAAGAACAGACTGCTCCAGCATGGGTCCCCTGCAGGATCACAAGTCCTCCCAGTGAACCTGCTCCAGCATGAGCTCCTGTCTTCACAAGGCCACAAATCCTGCCAGGAGCCTGCTCCAAAGCAGGCTTCCTATGGGGTCACTGCCTCCTTCAGGTGCTTCCACTTGCTCTGGTATGGGGTCTCCGTGAGCTGCAGGTGGGTATGTGCCCCACCGTTAACCTCCATGGGCTGCAGGAGAACAGCCTGCCTCACCATGGTCTTTACAATGGGCTCCAGGGGAATCTCTGTTCCAGCACCTGGAGCATCTCCTCTGCCTCCTTCTTCACTGACCTTGGTGTCTGTAGAGTTTTTGTTCTACATCTTCTCACTCCCCTCTCCGCTGCTATTTCCACACAGGTTTGGTGGTCAACACCCTTTAAATATCTTATCACAGAGGTGCTACTACCATCACTGATGGGGTTGACCTTGGCCAGTGGTGGGTCTGTCTTTGTGCTGGCTGGCATTGGCTCTGTTGGATATTGGGGAAAACTTCTAGCAGTTTCTCACAGAAGCCACTCCTGCTGCTCACTCCCAAAAACCTTGCCATGCAAACCCAATGCAGATTTAATAGTGGTCTGTAACACAATTACTTGTTAAAATCATGTATTATAGCTTTCCGGTTTGTAATCAAGAAGGCATAATGGAAAAAATGGGGTTAATTTGCTTTCAGTTTCAGACAATAACTCATTCTAGCTTGGAGGGCATGGAAATGTAATATGCAGTTAAATCAGAAGTTTAAACAGAAAAAGGAAAAAAACCAACACTTAAGGAAAAAAAAAACAACCCCAACATTTATTAATTTGAGTGCTTGTCTAATGTTGTCTGTGTCGCACAGGATATTTCAAACTCTAAGCATCCAAAAATTCATCACTGCATTAGTCTTACTCATTAGCTCACAGCTGAAAACAGCTTTAAAAAAGAAGGAAGGATTTGAAGCAGCTATAAAGGGAGTGGAAGAACATATAAGCCTGTTTGAAGATTAAGTGTCAACCAGCAAAGAACTACTGTCTCATCCCACACACCTGCATTTGCAACATTCATTTCAGCATGAAAATTAACTACCCCTGGAAGCAGAAAATAACAGTTTGAAAAAACACTGAACATGGATTTCTAAGCAGAGTAAGAAAGCAACAGCACAAATACACATCACAACTGTAATCATAAGAAAATTACTAGCTTCAAACAAGCTGGCCTTTTGGCTAACACTTGATTGATATAAACAATGTATAATGACAGTGCATAATACAGAAAGATGCAAGATCCTATTGTTTAAAAGACACTAAAGCAAATATGTAGAGAAAACCCATAAGAGCACTCACAGAAAACAGCGAGAGCCAGAGAACACAGAATGGTTTTTAAGAAACCCAAAACATGACCAGACATGTAAGTTATGATTGTCCCCATCTTGATCACTCTGTTCTGTTCTTCATGGTTCTACTTGGTCAAGCCTCTAGTACTAAATTTTTCAGGCTACACACTACATATTGTTTGTACAATGTCTAGCAACAATCTCACAATGATGTATTAAAAGACAAACAGAAATCTTAATGTTTTAAGCCTCACATTCAAGGAAGGAAATGCCAGACTGCTGTGCAACTGTAATTAAGTCAGAGTGTGCACTTGGACTGTGATACATACTTCTATGACGATACACACTTCCCTAAAGAACCTACCTTTCAGTACACAAGCCCTTTGTGAATGAGACTATTGTCTACAGCTCTTCTCATCTGTTCTGAAATTTGGAAGGCGCACAACGTAGGTAATGGTTTTCGGCAAATTTCAGTTGCTGCAGCTAAAATGGCTCTCTATTGTATTTTAACCTTTTGCAGAGTTCACCTCTATCTGGACAGATCTGACTGGAAAAAGAGCTCAGTTACCAACTTTGCTCTCCTGGCCACTTACTAAAGGCATTCAGAAAAAAGTCTGAAAATACATGGCAACCACACACTTATAGTTGTGCTTTGAACTCAGTTTGGCTTGTTTCCCCCCCCCGGAGTAATCAAAACCCACAGAAGCTGTCTTACTCAAGATGAAGAAAATGTGACTGCTTTACACACATCAATTCTGAAATATTATAACAATTACCATTCCCTGAAAATAACAGAAAACATATGCTCGGTGTAGGATTAGGGCTGTGCATATTGACTGAAGTACTTTGAAGGAAAAAATGTGAAGTGAAGCACTAGTTACACTCAATGATAACCGGGTATTTTAATTCTGGCATTTCTGACAAGGAAACAAAGGGACAGATTACATTCAATATAAACAAATGTCAAGTGATGCACTTGGAAAGAAATTTATATTACAAGTAAGGAACTCTGGCCTGATGGATACTGCTCAGGAATGAGATTTTGGGATTGCGTTAAAGAATTTCACACAAACATGAGCTTAATACTCGGTAGATGTTGGGGTTTGGTAGCATTACTTGAGAACCTTCCAGTGTGCTTGTCAAGGACACAGTAACACACATACAGGAGAACCTCAGCCACCAGCATCTGACACATCACCAGAAGCATCATCTGTACATGCACTGCCCTGGACCCAATGTGACAGAGGCCTCCTAAGGCTTGCCAAGTCTACACAACAACTTTGGGGACTGGCAATACGCAGGACAAGTTTTTTAAGAAATCACAAGCAGCCTTAATTAGGCAACTAACCATGGTAAGACAGCACTTTCTGAAGAAAGATACAAGAATTCTCCATGTTCTTGAGGAAATGTATGGGAAGGAGGATTGTATATCAGAAAGTTATCAAATTAATATTCTAATAAATAACACCACATCTGTAATCAGTGTGGCAAATTCACTTTTTAGATGTAGTCTGATATTTTATTGTGAAATTTCATTATATAACCTAATAAACTCTGAAAACCAGCTCTCTTTTTAAAAAGCTGTATTGACTTTTACCAGTTCATGTTTTGTATGAATTCAAAGGATGCATGTGACAACTATTACAATATACCACAGGGGTACATATTCGAACAGAACTATGCAGGGATAATTATACTAGCTTATCTATAGCTGTACAATTACCCCATCTTATTATTCTATTGTAACTACCCGGCACAATGGTTCTGTTTTAAACAGCTAGTGGTAGAGATACAAAACTAAGGGCCTGTCTATAGGATTAGGTACAGTTACACACAAAATCAGCTCACACTGAGCCAACAATGCATAAAAACCAAACAAAAACACTGTTTCTGGATTGCAGCTGTTCTTACAGTTGAGTTCCACCTCAGCTACCTAGAGGAGACTGATGTCCACAAGAGTCTTAAAAAAGAAAAAAAAAATATGAAGGAAAAAGCATTTAAAAGCATATTTATGAACAGACAGCAATCTGAATTAAAGGAGTGGAAGTGGGCTACTGCTCGCCTGGCAGGTTGTCATTCAGGACATTCTTCTATATTATTCAAGGCAAGAAGAAATTAAAACTAAGGCTAACAGGAAAAACAGAGTTTGCAGTTGTCTGATTTAGAGAATTATCTGACACTGTTACACAAATAGGCCAGTAAAGTTTGGGAAATGTTGCCTTAGAGTAGGACACTCATAATTACTAGAAACCTAAAAGCTCATAGAGTGATGAGTGCCTAGCCAACCTAACTCCAGGTGACAGAGAAAGCTTGCTATAAAGTTAACTGAGGAGTTAACACAATCCTCATGCCCTCCATCAGGAAGATCTAAAGCACTTGAGCATCTGCCCTTGGTTCAGCTTGCAACTCTGGTGTCCAGATGCTAATGGAAAGGATTAAACATTTGTTTCCTTCTCTTACTGGGCCCTAACATTTGTAAAGCAGCCTGCAATCCTCCCATCTTGATTTCTTAAAACAAGAATAAAAAACCCATCACAAAAACCCATCACTGGAAAAAACTGCAGGACATCTTGGAGATGTCTAGCATATCACGCGTCAAAGCAATGAGGTTCAGAACAAAAGCTTTCTTTACACAACATCTTAGTACTGAAGTTTACTGTCGGTATGAAGGCCCTGAACAATGTTAAAACAAAATTTTAAAAATCCCTTCTATTTAGCTTTCAGTCCTGAATCCTGCAGTGCTCTGTTTGGCTCATTTTCCAAGTGTTTTTTTTACAAAGAGCTGCCAGAGGCAAAAACACCGATTTAAACTTGTGAATGTAACTATTTTTTTGCAAGTTTTCCCAACACAACCTACCACATACAATGTATCAGATCAGAGCCTTATAAAAAGTCCGCTGAAGAGAAGTTTTTGTTTTAAAAAAGCTCCTGTACTTTCTATTTAGAGTTTCAGGCATCGAATTTAGATTTTACAAAACTGTCCAGTATGTGCAACTCAACACAGGTTAAGACTCTTATCAGATAGTGCAAACTTGACAAAAAGCAACTGCATATAAAAACGCATTCACTGACTTAAATCATATACACGTCCTCAAAGCTACTTTAATTTCTTTCCTTCATTTTTTCCCCCCTGCATATTACACCAGCAGGTCACTACACTGCATCAGTCACAGGAGAAAATGCATGCCAGTTACTCAGCCTTTTCAGTGTAAGCTACAGCATCTTAGCCTAAACTATCAACAAAAGCCAGCTTATACTGAAATATCAGACCTAATGCTAAGTGCAGACCACATGTTCACATCTGCCAGCTCTCAAACACAAGGGAGGGACCTATACAAGAACATGCAGCAGACAGTTCAAGTGGCAAAATCTTAATATGTGCAACAGAAAGACTTGTCAAGAGATAGCGTATCAACGCCCTAATCTGAATTACACAAAAGCTCTACCCTTTTCCACTCCTACCAGCTGTTCCCTGACATCTCAGCCAAGGTTAAGAACCTCCATGCTCTCTCTCCTTCAACAGTTCTATCCAGTAGATGAAAACATCCATGGGTAAGGGATGATGCCAGGCTCGAGGTGGCCTCCCCGAGAAACTGGGATGCTTTTGGCAAGAGGTACCTTATTACTCTGTATTTAATAGCTGCTACTTACAGACGTTTACATCCTTCCTCTCTCCTTTACCCATTAGTGTGAATGGAAAGAAAGGCGTCAGTGCTTCAGAGTTGGTTTACAGAGTGGGGAGGCAGCTGAAGGGAGCTCATTCTGTGGAGTTCTACATCAGCTTTTACTCACATAGGGGATAATAGCAAAAGCACTGGCTTACTTTCAAAAACGGAGCTTTAAAAGCTGGAATGATCTTGAAGAAAGTGTTGGCTGGACAACCTTTTTACCCTGTACATTATCCCACACAGATCCTTAACATACTGGAGAACTCCGTTTTTAAGGCATGGAAGAAGTACCAATCTAACGGAATATTGATCTCTGAAGTTCCATAAATTACTTAAGTGAACTCATGATCCCCTTCTGCTACCATTCCACTGCACAAATCTGAAGACCTATGCTGACTGGGAACTTGTTTCACGAGCACAGTGTCCAATTAACAGGAGAAATCTTTAAGTTACTGCAGTCCAAACTTTCTAGTTAAGGAAGCATCAATTTTCCTCCCTCAAAAAAAGTATCAGTTTTTAAAACACATCCAAGACCTTAACAGTAAATGCTGGATTTCAATATGGGTATTAAAACTACTCAATTAAGAAGCATTATTTCCATTTTGATTATATAAATTTAACAGTATAAATCTTCTGACCATTGGGATAAGCTAAATCTTAAACAGAATTTAAATTATGAAAGCTTTCATCTGTTGCATAATAATTTTAAAAAACACTTAAGTTGTTCAATACTAGTGCTTCCCAAACTCCATTACCGAAATCTCATAATTTAAAATCAAACACTGCCTTAAGGCTCAATACAATCCTTCTAACCACCAAGTGCCAGAGTTGCAATGCAATATCTACTTGAGGCAGGATTTAGTCTGCCCCTGGATACTCAAAATAGCAAGTGAATTAAATAAAAAATATAATTCCATACATACAGAGAGCATTCACAAAGATTTAAAGCATTTTAATAATCTTACACCAACTGCATTTTATTGGCTAATCTTAACTTTCTGAGCCCTTAAACAGACAAATCCAGACTTATTTCTAGACATTCATTCAAAGCATAAGATCAACCACATAACTTCAAGTAATTTAACTATTTTGAGAAAGCCCAGCAAACTAAATCCAAGATTGCCTGCAAAAAACAAAGTACCGTAGGTTTCACTGAGAGAAGAAACCTTAATTACAAACAACATTTTTGAGTTAAACTAATTTTTTTTAAGATTTCATACTAAGTTCCAAAGAAAAAGAGTAGCAGTTAAAAACAAAAGTAATAAGCAGGCTTTACAACTCTCTCACTGAATCACCTCTACAAAAGCTCCACTTTTGGTGAAACTTATGCAGATTTCCGTGCTGCCTTCATTGCTACGTATTACATCCAATAACTGAACAATATTATGGATCTCTCCAAGGTTAGCAGCATTTCTTACTATGAGCATCTGGAGGATGGGGGTTAAAGTTGCAATCAATTATACATTTAGGAATAGCACTGGAAGCTATAGCCTCGAGGAAAATAGTCTCCACTCCACTACTGTAAATGGGAGCCTTCTATCTGTGTACTTAAGTAGCGATAAATGGTTCTGCCACCTTCAGCTCTTGAACGGAGTTGGCATTCTGGAAGATATTCTAATAATATACCCCAACACAATTATGCTGGCTTGTGCTATGCTTAAACAAATGGCTATAAAACACAGCAGGCACAAGTTTTTTAAGGATTTCACAGACAAGACATTTCATGCATATATCTCCTGCATTAATTCTGGTTTTAGCCTATCAAGATTACCACTTAAGCCTTTTATACTACCTCGCTTTAATGGACGCATAATGCCATGATAAAATGGATGTATTCAATGACATAATACTCCTAAGTTTTCTCAATTTTATGCATTCCTAATTCCATACTCCTACATAAATGTTTTCCTTCTACTGCATCATCATCATTTGAACTGGAAGTGCCAACATACTCCAGCAATTACAGGATGTGCATTTAGAAGGTACTGCTCAGACCAAGACAATGTGCCACTAGCACTCAGTAAACATTTACATACAAGCACATAAATCAACATGAATTTGTTGCAATCAATGGGAAAAAAAAAAAAAATTGGAAAAATTTAATGGGAATTATACAGTTAAGATTAGATTCACTGTCCCATGGGAAAAGCACATGCTTTTTATAATAAAACAGCTGCCACTTGTGCAAAGCAAGCCGTTATCAATAAAAGCAGAGTTTTGCCAGCCCAATGCAGGCCACCCTCAGGGCAGAGGGTGCAAAACCAGTGATGAGCTCCAGAATAACAATCTTTCTGGGACTGGCAATGTACCTGATGACAACTTTCTTTTGGCGAATACTTTATAAGGCATGTTCCAGAAGCAGATAATGCAACACAACACATGAATACTCAGGTGTTTTCATTTTGAAGCCAAAACCAGAATTTCCTGGTTATGTTCTAAGGTGAGACGTTGAATTCTGAAAGCGTAACATACTTCAGATTAAATTTACACACATTTTAACTAACATAGTCTGAAAGTCTGATTTACCCAATATAATAAAAGAACTTTATTTTGCTTGATATGGCAAGCCCACAAAGAGGTAGTTGCCCAAACAGATTGAAAATACCTTTGCTAGTGCATTTGGGATGTCATCTGCTGCTTGAAACAATGAGTTCTAGTCCTGACAGGTAATAACACAAGTCAGACTGAATCAGCTACATGTGATTACAATGTTCTGAGTTCCTGGTTTCTCTTTAGCCTGTTCTGATCTACTGCCAGCAAGGTACTAGAAGGAAGCCGAGTTTCAAGGTCTGATCTGTGACCTTAGGGTTGGAAGACAGGGATCCCGGCTCACCGGTGACACAGTGCCATTCTCTGGCTTTAGCAGCTGGCAAGATTACAATCTAAATTCACAACCACCTTGTTACAAAATTGGCCCTGCTATTTTTGGATTTCAGCCTCAATCTCAGTAAACGTTCACACTGGAAATCATGCTTGGGAAAAAAAGCAACTTGTAAGCATTTATTTCAGTCTAGCAAAACATCACTTTCCAGGTTGGCAAATACAAAATCAAAACTCTAAATGTTATGAGAATTTGGAAGTGTATATTGTAGCCTGGTGTGATTAGACTGGTTAAAAATAGCACCTTCAAAAAACCACACCAACAACCTAATAAAAAAACAAAACAAGAAGAACCCTAACCCAGCCATCTCACCGAATGAAGGAAGACCCTTACTTCTACAAAGAGATATAGAGTATAAGGCCCTACACAGGACGAGAGACTGCACACATCAGGCCAAAACCTTGAAGTCAAATAAGATGACTTATTGATTCATGAGTCATGCTGATTTATGTTAAGGTTGTGACCACCAGATTACTACGTAAGTAGGGGTTTGCCTTGTCTTATATTTGACAATAAATTCTTACCTGCAGCGCCTGAATGTGTTTCATAAGCACGAGTTGATGACAAAGCATACTAGGGAGTATCCTAGCTGTGTTTTAACTAAAGTGATATCATCCATTAATACAGGGGAACAAGTTCTGACGGTAGATCCAAAGGGAATTGTTTTGAAATTCTTGTGTGAGTATAGGTGTAATTCGAAGACAATTCATTTAACTAATAATATTCCAGAACGGATTTAAATTTTTCAGGGATAACAGAACTACCATTTCACTAACATATTACAAATAACCTCCATTTGACTAAAATATGCCCACAAGCTCTGCCAAAGAGATGTGCAACTACATTAAAGCTGGTAAGCGGAAAACTTTATACACTGCCTATAAATGGCGTTTTGTGCACCGAAGTGTAGTCCACCGGCTCCAGGACACACTTTCTGCCATCTTGGCAGGCCAAGGGATGACCAAGAAACTCCTCTCGGCTCTCAAAATGCGTAAACGCTCCACGTAGCTCGCGTAGGAGCACAGATCACCAGTGACTTCCCGGTAACGCCACTGCGCTCCCACCGCCTTCGCTTTACAACTTCAGCGGTTCCAAACCCTGAAGCGCCTGGGAACCCTAAAGCTTCCCAAGCGCAACCTCACGTCGTGAGCCTTCTCTCCTGGGAGAGGCTAAAAAAAAACCAATAACCCAACAACAACAAAAAACACACCCCACCCCCCCCCAACTTTCATCACCTCGGCATTTTTTCCGAGTTACCCGCGAAGTTGCTCCACCCGGCTCCGATTGTGCAACGGGAGGAGGCGGCGGCGCGGTGCGCGCTCCCGCCCGGCGCGGGGGGCGAGGC
>NW_009954196.1:635263-637393 GCF_000747805.2 Chaetura pelagica | reverse complement strand
GGCCCTGCTGAGAGCCGCGGGCGGGCTGTCCACCTGCACACACAACTAAACCGAACCCAGTGTAAGTCGTAAGGAAGAAACAGGCTGTCAGCAAAGGGGACTGGGTAATAATTATTGAATTTGCAGTGATACCTTGTGCTACACATGCACCTCCTTGAGGCTTTTTATTTTGTGCAGCGCAGGTTCACAGGTCACTCTCAGCTGGGCCCTTCCTCCCAACAATAAATGGTGCAGGTGCCTGCAGAGCTGGGTACGTGGGGAAGGGCTCCTGGGCCACCTCCGTGAAGGAACACGCAGAGAAGCATCGCCAGACTGCCTTTCTGTTGAACGAGGGAATGTGTCGCGTTAATAAACATGGCATTTGCTGTCCTGGGAGTAGATACGTCATTAGCTAAAGCTGTTGCACTGAACCCGGTCTGCATTCACTACAGTGCCTTTACTACACTACTGCTATCCAGGATGCTAATTATTACTTGTCTGGAGAAGGCAGCATATGCAGAAAGCTGATTGTGTAACCAAGTTTTCAGTACGAAGCTTGGCAGCAGCCTGCAGGGAATTAGGAGAGCAATGCTCTTTTTTATTTAAAAAATAGTAGTGTAGTAGGTCTGCCAGTTTTTTAGCATTCATATCATGTACAGGCTAGAGAAAAAACGCCTTGTAAGGTCCAGTTATCTTTCTGTGATCACCTAAACTGCTCAGAGCAACTTCCTTCTGCAGTCTTCATTTTCTGCCTATTATTTTAATTGTACCAAACGGCATATTGAGGAAGAGCAGTCTCAAACAATTTCATTAATGTTCTTATAATCTTAATCAAGAATATTGCTGAAAAGCACCTTGCTGTTCCTTGCCTGCTTTGGGCCATGGATGGTATTAGACTACTTCAAATCATCAGCGTGTCTTTCTGTCACACACGCTCTGCCTGTAAATGGCTTCCAAAATTCCTGAACTTCATTATTGTTTATCATACCAAGAGATGTAGGTACTTGACAGTATTCCTGTTCTATTTTTTTTAATTATTATTTTGGATTAATTACCTCTAATATGACTCCATTATAAGAGTTTTGTTCTGGCCTGCAATTTGCATTTTGCTGTATAATGAAAGGTATGAAAACCAGAGCAAATATATTGTTGAGACTGTGTAATTTTCCCTGCTAATTTAAAATAACAAGATCTGGTAAATCAAGTTTTGTTTGTGCACCTTTCAACAGTTACCTGTTAAAATCAATATATCTATTAGCATTTGACCCCAAATAGAATTTAAAATATATCGGATAGCTCTTGTTTATAGCCATGGCTCAGAAATGGGTTTGCATATTTTGTTTTAGTATACCCGTTTAAACAAACTCTTTATTATACTCACTGGTAATTTTTTTTTAAACAAATATGTCAGTTTAAATACTTACCTTTGAATACACTTGAGAAAAAAAAAAAGTAATGACTTGTGAAGGAATTTAAAACAAGATGCATGCTTACAGTTCTGTGTCCATTTCTGCAAGTCACAGTGCACAGTCCTGCTTGGAGGTCATTGTACTTCTCAGTGTCATCTCTTTTCCTCAAATTGTGGGGTAAAAATAATCTTTTTTTCCCTGCGGTGTTTGGAAATAAATTGATTTTTTACTTCAGTAAGAATACTCAGGCAAGTAAGGCCTCGTGACCTTAATATATTGATGTGCCATTCACAAAATTTCTCACCTTTACCATAAGCATCAGGTGTACCATAATACTACTTGCACAGATGCCTCATCTAAGAGTACAAAATACAAGAGGCACAGGTGGTGGTTACTGAATATGGGCGTTGCAACTTACTGTGGAATTACGCAGTCTATTTGGGTTTGCTTCACCTTAATTTGATTTCTGAAGCTAATCCTCAGAAGTGCCTGAAGAGAGGTATTACTATGTAGTGGAGTCAGGTTAGATTTTCAGAGGCTTGTTATGCAAAATAGCTTAGTAAATGTGGCACAGTAATAAACAGTTTGCACAAAAATGCTAAGAACAGACTGGCTCACTTGAACTCCCAACTTTGAATTTAATTTGCTTTTTCAAGTACAGTGTTCCAGAGCCCTGTGCAGCCAAGTGGTCAATAACCTCCAAAGGCTGAATTTGCCAGTCTGTTTCAGCTGCTTTATGATG
>NW_009954196.1:625109-635199 GCF_000747805.2 Chaetura pelagica | reverse complement strand
GTTCAGCAGAGCAAGCAGAGCAAGAATGGAGATCGCCTTTGTGTATTCTTATAGCACATCTCAGCGTAGAGGAGACTTGAAGGAAAAGCATCCCAGCCTCAGTTTAAAGGTTAGTGTAGTTTGCTTGCACATCAATGTCAGTTTTTCACTTTGGCTTGCCTGAGACCAGCCATTTTTACATTTTGAGCATGCTATTCTACCTGTCTTCAAAACAGGTGGAGCAACCAAGCACCCTGGACACCAAGCAGCATTCCATACATGGCACTTCATGTATCCGAGAGGAAAGGGAGAAACCAGATGCAGAATGTTTCAAAAAATATTTTCCTTTCTAGGAAAAAAATATTTACTTCAACAAAAGCAACACATCCTTCTGAATAATCCATGCAGTGGACCATTATTAGTTGTTGTTTGGAGGAGACAAAACAACAGCTTCTGATGCTGGAAAACAAAGCGCTAAGATGATTAACAACAGCTTCCTTGTGTTTGCATTTAATACCAGGTCTCAATTTTCTCTTCAGCATCCTGTCCAACTTGTTTTTCCTTTAATTATCATAAATCAAGCTTGCAGTCAAATCCCTCTTTAATCAGAGCAAAACTCACCTTATCTGGGACCCTTTTCACTTACTGGAGACCACAAATAAGATCACAGAAGAAAGGTGATAAAATAAGATTGTCCCATTAGCTTTTTATAACACAAACAAAAAGGCTGAATTTGCCAACCAAGTGCAAAGTACATGACAGTGGAAGAGAAACAGGTTTGGGGATATCATTGGGTTCTACCTGATCCATGTTTTAAATTCTAAAGACCAGCAGCCCTTTATGTGTAGCTGGGAGCTTCTCTCCTTCAAGGATGGCAAGGCCCTCATGTATATATAGACATTAATTAGATCCCCCCCTCAGTCTTCTCCTCTCCAGACTGAAAAGCCCCCGGTCTCTCGGCCTTTCCTCGTAAGGCAGGTGTTCCACTCCCTTAATCATCCTCCTAGGTCTCCACTGGACTCTCTCAAGTATATCTCCGTCCCTCTTGAACTGGGGAACCCAGAACTGGACACAATACTCCATGTGAGGTCTCACCAGGGCCGAGTAGAGGGGGAGGAGAACCTCCCTTGATCTGCTGGAGACACTCCTCTTAATGCACCCCAAGATACCATTGGGCTTCTTGGCCACAAGGGCACATTGTTGTCCCATGGATAACTTCTTGTCTACCAGGACTGCGAGGTCCTCCTCCATGGAGCTGCTCTCTAGCAGATCACCTCCTAGCCTGTACTGGTGCATTTTGTTGTTCCTTCCCAGGTGCACATGAATATAAATTATTACTTTAGTAACTTACACAGAGATCAACAGACCAAAGTTTGCTACAAAATCTTCTGGTCTTCAGGATTTTCTTTAGCACTTCATTGTTTAGCACTTTTTTAGCCTTATAGTGACACATAGTTTTGTTTAAGTTAAGAAAAATTTTTCTCTTATCTTGAAATCCTTACAGGAAATAGGAGCTATTTTTCAAGAATAAATTTTTGACAACGTAAAATTCATTATGTTATCTTTGCAGACCTAAAAGACAAAAAATCTCTGAATATTGCTACAGGATATTAACATCCATACAGAGTATTAATTTTTTCCCCAGCAAAACTACCGTTTGATCGAAACGAAAAATATGTTCTTTTCAAGTCAGCAGCAGTTTGTGCCAACAAGAACTTTCATTTTCTGTGCTGATACAGTCGTATGGATATTGAAGCATGGAACTGAAGACAAGCACATGCACAGTGTAATTATGATGCCAGTTTTGAAAAATGAAAAGGCTTGTTGTCATGCAGTTGCTAACTGTGTTTGTTTTCTTCTTTGGTAGGAATTCTTTACATTCCTGAATAAACACTGATAATATATGCATACATGTCAAAATAGCATCTTAAATCAGGGGTCTGAAGAGCTGAGCAATTAGTCACAGTCGCTAAAATAAGGTAAACACAGGCTAAATCCAGCAGGTGAAGTCCCTCTCTGGATCAAATAACAAGTTTTACCAATTTCAGTACGCCAGGGTACACGAGTTGGAGATCTCTTCAAAAAGGTGTTTAATGGTGAGCTACTTTACCCAGTCCCTTTGGAGGTGGTTGCTTTTCCTTGCTATACCTGCTTTTTGACTCCTGAGGCTGCCTTTAGACTGCATGCTAAGTCTGTAGGAGTTACACTGTTACTGAGAATGACCAAGATGTTACAGCTGTTTTCAGCAGTCTTAATTTGGCCTACTATTTCTACTAAAGGAGACATCAAAGGATTCTCTGAAGCACTTTCAAGATACATCTATTTTTATTACTTTGATGCACTTGATTACTAGTCAGATTTGGACCATCCCCATTTGGTTGCTCCTTCGATACTCGTTCCAGGATGCAAATATATGAAGCAAACCACAACCTTGGGGAGTGTTTGGGTTTAACAAATTATTTGACCGGTGTACCTAATGCACTATAAAAGTTGCTTATCTAGATAAAACGTTAAAGGATTAAAGTTAATTATTCAAACAGTCTAGCTAACATATTTCACAGGCTCCCTAGTATAGGCAAAGCTGTTTAGACTTCACAACATGTTGTGTTGACTTATTTGAAGCACAGCCTTCCGTTCACCTGGCTGGCTGCTAAGTACAATTTCCATTGTTTGATTAAAGTTACAGGGAATTTGTTAGTCTAAGCTAATCAGAACACTGATGATGTGCTTTATACTGAAGTATAAACTGCCTGTTATCTTATGAGGTTTTCCCACAGAGATCAGGTAGTGTTTCCAGAAGACCTGAGGCAGGGACCCTCTGTGAGTTAGCAGCCTTAGTACCATTGACTTCCCAAATGGCCCACAGCAAACTACCTTTCTTGGCCATTCCCCATTCCAAGGCAATCCTGCTGGTGAATCATTCACATATTTGTAGCTAAACATTACAATTCAGCAGAGGTATTAGGTTGACTTTCTCTCACTCTTCATTTAGAGGCTTTTTTTTCTTGTAGAACATTCTTTTTTTCCCATTCAGTTTTATATAAAATAATGTTTCCCTGGATAAATCATTACATAGTCTTCTAGATTTAAGTGTTTTGATTGTTTGATGCCATATTGACTTAATTTAAAATAATGCTTTAAGTAAGTAAGAAAATCTACGGAAATACTTCAGGGTTTTTTTGTTTGTTTGTTTGATCTTTGAACTGACAGGAGGAGTACCTGCTGTGTATTTAGATGAAGGATTCAACTAGCCAGTTATCATGTGGTACCAGGAGTCACTTGCAACTCACCTTTAAAGATTTGGCTGGTCTTTTCAGTTTTTGGTGTGTCACAGTTAACAGTAAGATGTCAAAGAGCTTGCTCAATAATCTGGGTAATTACAACCTAACTTATCTCTTAGAAGGAAGGAGTATTATTCTTGTTTGCTGTCATATTGTGATTTGGGAAATCTTGATGACTCTGAATCACCAATACTGAATTTAGCCAGTTATTACTCTGTTCATCATTATGGTTAGGGGGATGGATCAGGGTAGTATTTCTGAAAGTGACAGTAGTCATGAAACATGGTCAGGTATTGGCAATTTGTTTAGAATTCTGCAAATTATAAAGCAAAGGGAACCTAGCTTCTGCATTCCCGGTGACTTTTATTCTTCATGGTCAAGAATGCTTTTCAGCCTTTCAAGAACAATTCCACATATTTATCACTTTTACAAGCAATAGATACTAATTCATTTGTATAAAGATAAGGGCTGCAATTTTTTCTTCTTTTTTTGGATAATGGGACATAATCTTAAAAAAAGAAAAAAAACAACACTGGGAAATACTGGCTTAAGGAGTTGCTAGTGGGATGCAAGACACTAATTTTCTCAGTAATAGTGATTTAAATTCAGGTGAACAGGAAGAGATAATTTCTTGGCCTTTCCTGACTATTTCGTGGCCTACATTAAATGATTTTAAGATCTCTGTTTAGCTCCCATATTAGAAAAACAGGCACTGCTGTAGTTAGTCATGGAGGACTCAAGTACTTAGAAGCCTAAATGATATGCTTACCCTTAAATTGTTCAGGATATTTGACAGTATCAAATCATATTGGACAGGCAATTTGAGGGACTATTTGCAGCATCCATTTACTGAATAATTATAAAATTTCTGTCCCTGAAGCTGTCAAAATAACTCACATAGAAGTGTAAAAAAAGCAGAACAAAAATAATTTACTTCCTCTTGGGGAAGCAGCTTAAAACATTCTCAAGCATCTTAATAAATTAACTATAGACAACTATGACACGACTAATTTTCAATGAAAGACTTTCTGCTCTAAAAAAACCACTAGGATCTTTTCCTAATTTCCAAAAGCACTCTCCCAGCATGTTGTTCAAGATTATGCCTCTTAATTACCACGTATTCATTTTTCATTTCCTTTTTGCTTTTCACAGTAATGAGGCTTACATTTCCTGTAAAGTAAGTTTTTCAAACTTTGAGGTGGTATGTTTATATCTTACTTTTTGCATTGGTTGCTTTATCTGCTGATTCAAAGGGAAAAAAACACCTGATTTAAAAAAAAAAGTATTTACAGAACTTACAGCTCCCTGTACTGTAGTGAAGTACAGAACTTCTAGCAAATTCTGGCAATATCTTAAAAAGTAACTGAGGAAGTAACTTTCAAATCTTCTAGGGAATAGCTAACTACCTAGATCTGGAAATGTGCTGTGCTACAGCTGACCTGCAGTCCAGAGGACAGGTAGTGGCTGGAAAAAATAGAAAAGAAAAAAAACATTAGTAAGATAGGCATAAAAGAGGCAATATTAATCTATTTACCTGCTGTAAATGTCATTGCCTTGGAACCAAGACAGTCTTTCCCTGATTTCATCTCCATTGGTTGTACATATATTTGTTGTCTGAAATTGAAGAGGCATGGTGTTTGGGGGTTTGTTTTTTTTGCTCCTTTATTCTGGTGAGATGACAGAAAAGTAGTCTGGGTTACTGTCAATGCCATGCCTGGCTAACCTTGAAAAGGGGAGACAAGGTGAGAAATCTTTGCAGCGCTGTTGTTGCACAGGAGCTTAAGGAGTGATAAACTGCTGTTTTACTGCAGTGTCAGTGGGCATCGTGACACAGGAAGAACTTCAGAGCAGAGTGCAGTCATATTGCAGAGATCATGTACTCTGTCCTCCGCAGGGGAAGCTGGTAGTTTTTCTGTCCTATAATTAGCCACTGCCAACGAAAGCACATTGCGTCACTGGAATTAGTCTCGTGGCATTCTCACCTTTGCCTTCCCAAATGAAGGAAGTGGCTTTGAGTGACAGCTAGTACATCAAGGAAGTAAAGTACTGATGGAACAAATACACCCTTAAGTTATCTGGTAAAGGGTATTTAGTCTTCACTGTTAGCAAAGATCAACGCAGTTTAAAAGGGAATGGTAAGTAGTCCCCTGCTGAAAATATATTGACATATATATAGCTTCTTTTCCCTGAAATTCTGATCATAAAGAGAAAGGCTTACAGGGTTTCAATAGTGGTTTTACTTAACATCTGTTTCTTTAGCAGCATGTACTTCCCAGATTATGTCAGCTTTGCCCTCTGTAGGTCCTTTAGCATAGCGGAGGATGTATCTGTTCTCCATCACTGCAGCTTCCTCCCAGAGGACAATCATTGCAACAAACCAGGCAGAACCTGCCACAAATGAGTAACATATCTGGTCTTTTGTGAACATACTAGTGAATCCTAGGAACACTTTTTCTGATTTGTGTAAAGCTGTTGTGAATTAGCAACTCCCTGGAAGACAATAAATTTCCAAAACTGTGCAAGTCTGTATATGGCCAGCAATTAGATCTGTCTGGATCCTCATGAGTGGTACATAACGTGGATGGAAAGATTGAATGATTCACGTAATGGGTCAAAATTTAAAACTCCTTGCAACTTTCTATTTACTGTGTACTTTCTTGTGCATCATGAGTATTACTTGACTGCTGTTACTTACAACAGTTTCATGTCATACAGCTTGTTACTTTCTATGCTCTAAATAAAGGCAGTTGAAATCAGTGACTTAGTGGGTATTTGTAACTTCATCTTGTGCTATTTCTGCAAATGTTATAGTAGATGTAGAAACCACTACTGTGGACTGGTATTAACCATTGCATTAAAAGACAGTTCCAGCTTGGAAAAAACGTACAATGTAAGTAGAAAGTAACTGTGGATATCTAGGAAGTTAGCACTGAATACACCTTTCTTGAGTTGGGGTTTCTTCAGCTTTGTTTCATACCCCACTCATGGGTAAGATTTCCTACTACTCAGCACTTGTAGTCAGAAGAAAAAAATTTAAATGATATACCTGTGTCTGAGAGATCAAAGCATGGTATTTTTCTTGAATAAATAAAAACAGTGTCTGTTGCTCTGTTTTGTTATGCACAAAGTTGCCATGTTGAAAATTGATCCAATTCTTAGAAATCCTGCAATTTTTTCTTTACATTCCAGTTTTCATTCTTTTCACAAATTAATCACCTACAATCTGCAACAAAATAAAAAGCATTCTAAACAACAGCAAATTTTAAAATCCAATAATACATGCTATATTAGTAGGACACTGCAGTTACTTAGAAAATTACAATAGCACCTGCTTTCAAAACATAGTAGTTACATTGTAAAATTCTTGGACATTAATTAGATCAGAGAGTAATATCATGCTGATTTAGTAGTAATTTTATAATATGAAAATTATGCTATCACAAAATTACCCTATTGATTCCATTAGAAATGTGATTTGTTTCCTTAAGTCATTTTTCTCTCAAATACTTTGCTCACCACAGAATTGTAGATCTTGTCAATAAACACCAGCAGAAACCACTTAAGGTGCCAGGTCTCAGAGTCAAGTGAAAGCATGATAATCATCTCAGCTTTCTTCTACAGGCAATTAAGCTTCTGGATCTAAAAATAATAAATGAAAACCTAACCTGCATGCAATTGCAACTTGCTTGCAAAGCTAATAAACATAAAATGCAGGAAAGTAACCTTACATATATGGTCTTATGGTTTACCTTTTTAAGCCAGGCACCTCATTTTTTGAAATTCAATTATTTAATATTTGAGTGTTGATAATGCTGCGTAACTAAATGATGGAGACATCTGTGTTCTATGACATAGAATAAATTCTGCAAAACATTCTGCATCTGCACCATGAACTTTTCTGCCATTCTCATCAAAGCATGCATAGTAGCAAGTTAATTGGGTGGGTTCTCCTTGGGCTGTGTTTTGGAAATTCAATGTAAAAGACCTAAGCTAGAACTAACTACATAGATCTCTTCACATGGGCTCCATGCTCCATCTTTCCTGGAGCACCCCAACACAAGGAGGACATAGAGCTGTTGGAGTGAGTCTAGAGGAGGGCCATGAAGATGGTCAGAGGGCTGGAGCACCTCTCCTATGGAGACAGACTGAGAGAGTTGGGGTTGTTCAACCTGGAGAGAAGGCTGCAGGGGGACCTTATAGCAGCCTTCTAGTACCTGAAGGGGATACAGGAAAGCTGTGAAGGGGCTTTTTACAACAGCTTGTAGTGAGAAGACAAGGGATAATGGCTTTAAACTGGAAGAGGGGAGATTTAGGTTAGACACTGGGAAGACATTATTTATTCTTTATGTGAGACACTGGCACAGGTTGCCCAGGGAAGCTGTGGAAGCCCCATCCCTGGCAGTGTTCAAGGCCAGGTTGGATGGGGCTTCGAGCGACCTGATGTAGTGGGAGGTGTCCCTGCCCATGGCAGTGGTGTTGGAACTAGATGATCTTTAAAGTCTCTTCCAACTCAAACCATTCTATGGTTCTATAATCTTACCTGTAATGTTCTTGCTAAATGCAAAAAATCCAGTGATAGAGGATACCTACTGCTGAAAGTAATAATAGTATTTCAGTGTTGGTGACCTAGATTCTGTTCAAGTCTCTATCCTTGGGATTTTTGTGCTCTGATTTTTACTACAGTGACTTCTATATATCCTACCCTATACCAGAGTTCCAGTGGCCAAATTCAGCATGAAACACAGATACAGAGGAAATGTCTACTTTTTAGCAGTTCACAAACTGATGCTAAATATGCAAGAATGAATTGTTGCATATTATTCTTACCCAAAAACTAGAAAATATCCAAGAACCTGACATTACTGAGATTTGAGGCAAGGTTGAAAAGGATGCTGATAAACTGTGTAACAGAAGGAAGATGTTGCACCTGCCTGGTAAACTTCCTAATGTTGACAGATTTTAACCTCTGAGCCTATTATTTAGTCCTTGAAGATGGACTTTTGTGCAAACCCTGGTTCTCTTCTGCAGGACTGAGCAAGCCCGCAGCTTGCATATTTCCCCTTATGTCCAACAGGAAGTCTGCAGCCAAGCTGGAGGGTGAGCACACATCTCCTGAGCTCCAGTTCAAACTGGATTTCTAAAGACCATCTTTTGCCTCCTTTTCAGTTGAATGAATCTCATTAGGGCTTCATTTTCTTTATAGTTTCTCCATAATCTATGACTTCAGCTTTTCATTTACAAAACCGCTCATGACTCACGTCAACTGGTACCTCTGCAAACAGGAGAGGTGCAGTGAGAACAGCTCCTCTCTGCAACATGTGCAGACAGTCCAGCAGTGTGTGCTGAGTGGAGCACTGATCAAAGGCAGCACAGTGGGGCTCCGGAGCACCAGCAAAACATCAGCTGTGCTCCCAGCATCACAGCTAGCATCCAGAGAAGGCTGGAAGAGCAGAAGGAAGCAAGTGGTGGGAAGGACAGAGGCTCTCGACTTCCGTGTGGAGTCGTTTGATTCAGAGCTGGAGGATAAACCTCATGTATCTTCAGCCTCATGTATTCTTCCCTCAGAAAGCTTCACAAACAAGGTTACAACGCGACATCTGATGTGAAATCTTTCCAGAATGATCAAGCATTTTGCTCTTTCATTATCTTGTCTAATAGCAGGAATTTGCCTACACAAGAAGGAATAATCTTAGGACATCAGACATAGTCATCACAAGGATAAACTTAGGTGAGGTAGGGAACTACCATACTCTGAGATCACAGGAATATTCTCACTAGCTAAAGATGGTTAATCGGGAAATATTAACGTAGGGTCACAGGCAGAAAAGCAACATTCAGGCCAGAATCACAAGCAAGATAGATTTGTTTGTTTTAAACCTGGTTTCCAGTATTTGTGGAGTTTTTTGCCTTAGTTCTTTATGCTGATTTTGAAATTTGGTTAAGATTGTCCTGATTTTATCATTAACGCAAACTAATGGAAGATCTAGAGCTGGGCTTGTATATCCCAGTCAGCCCAAGGCAAACACGACTGCCAAGCGGGTTCGGTCAAAGACAGACCAGTGGGTTCATCAGACGCACAAAATACCTATAAATTACCGTTTCATTACTTTGCTCAACCCTCTTGATTTAACCCAAAACCTTTGAATTACCAATTCTGGGCCGGTAAGGAAAACGCACAGTTGATACGGGCAGGTACGGTGTGGTTTCCGTACACCGAGGGAGGGGAGGGAACTGCGTTCCAGTCAAGATCACGTAAGAAAGGAGAAAGGCCTTAACGAGTGACTGTGCAGCTTTACCCCTCCGGAAGACCCTCGTGCCCTGTGCCACGCGCTGAGGGATTAACTCCCAGGAGCACAGCACCCGGGACCCAGAGGTGCCGGACTGATGACCGGGGGCCTGGCTGAGCTCTGTGCGCCGACCCCGACGGGCTGCAAACCCCCTCTCGGATCACCGGGCTGGTTTATGCGCCAGAATCAGCAGTCTCCTTGACATGGAATTAAATAACGCGCTTAGAAACGGAGCTGCTTCTGCACAAGCTGCCGCCAAGCGTGCGGCTGCCGGACACGATCTGCGACGTTAACCCGCCCAGCCCCAGAGGAGCTGCGGCAGCGCCGGGAAAACCCGGAGAAAATCCGCACGGAGAAAGGCGCCCGGCCTTCCGCTTCGGGACGTTTCACCCCGCGGGCACGAAACGCGCCCTCCCCGCCGCCGGGGTCACACACGCGCAGCCCGGGGTCACAGCCCACGCGTTACTACCCCGCACAGCCCGCACAGCCCCCCTCACCTTCCCGCCGCCCGCGCGCCGCCTCGCGGCAGCAGGACCACCCCCC
>NW_009954196.1:611137-624546 GCF_000747805.2 Chaetura pelagica | reverse complement strand
CTGCAGGAGCGAGAACGTGGGAAGAAAGCCTGTTTCGGTGCCGCACACACAGTTAGGGGGTTTCACTTCATAGAGGGAGTGAAAATGCCTGTTTGTTAATCACAGCCGTGCCACAGGGCAGGCAGGAAAGGACAGGAAATACGACCACATTCCTTAAGGCTTCGGTGCTGTTCAAACTGGGACTGTGTGAGCCCGGGCTCAGCTGTGATGATACTGGCAGGTCTGCAGTTAGTGCCCAGTGAGGAGACCCGGTTCGGTGGGGATGAGCGACAGGAGTCCTCCAACAGCAACTGGAAATGGAGAGAGTCTTCAAAGTGTAGAATCAGCCTTACGTGTTTCCCTGGCAGCACTGAGGTATAGGACGTCAGTAGTGCTGAAAAATGATTTAATTTACAACAGGCACAATTTATTTAAAGCCCGGTTTGAGTCTTTTTTTTTTTTTTTTTTCCCCAGCATGTTTATGCTGCTTGTCAACTTAAAGTTGCATTAGCTTTCCCACGACAAGGAAACCTGTTTTAAATGAACTGTTCTTTTCAACAACTACTCTCTCATCTGAAAATGCTGTTACTTACATTTTCCTGCTCCCTGCAGGCTAGTTGGACTTAGATGACCTCTGAAGGTCCCTTCCAACCCAGACAATTTTATATTTACTGAACAGAGAAAAGCAGATCCTTCAAAGCTGGGAGGAAGGAGATAAATTACAGAACAACACAGCTTCTTATATTCCTAGTATTTGGCAGTTTCCTACCTAAGTTGTACTTAACATTTGTTAAACTTAGTAATGCTTGAGTTTAATGTCTTGATTCACTTGTCCAGACGTACATTTCTGTAACTGGATTATTTGTGCATATAGTGCACACTATATAGAATAGAATTCTAGATAGAATTCGTTCTGAAAAACCTCTGGTCAGAACTTTTTTTACAGTAGAATGAATGATCAGTGGGGAAGGATGGTTTGCTGTCATGTTATTTACCCCATTGACAGGTACTTGAATTTGGAGGGAGAGCAAGAATTAAACAACTGAACCTTAAGTGGAGACCAGACAAGTGAAATGTCAATCCCCAAAATATTAAAGGTAAATGAAGGAACTGAGTCAGAAATTGCTTTCAGACCTTCAGTCCTTTTTCAGTCCTTGTAGGACTTAATGAGCCTATGTGAAAAAACATCCACTGCCACTTGTTCTTAGTGATTTCTTTGACTGGTCTTGTGTTAAACTGTCTAGAAAGGGCAACAGAGGTATAATTAAAAATACATATCTATAGAGACAACATTTTATACTGTTTTCATTTGTTTGAACAGTCAGCTAGACTAGACTAGTATCTGCTGTCATGCTTGTATATCTTCCTCTTAGGGGAGGATATGAATGAACACAGGAAAAACCAGCAAAAGTGGTGCTTAAAGTAGGGTAAATGCAATATGGTGAGGCTTTTCAGAAGGAAATCATAGGACGCCACATCCTAGGAACTTAAATTAAAAAGTCATCCCCTCTTAGTGTTTAAAAGTTATTGAAAGTAATTGAAACCTCACTGCTCATTGAAGAGTCCTGTACGTCTCTGTATTCAGAGCTGCTGTCAATCTAAAGTTTCATCTCAGAAAACTGGATTGCTTTAGCAAGTGCTGCCTCTTCTGTATTGTTGTGGTCTTAGTCTGACCTGTCCTAAAATCATGTGTCCAAGAGCAGGTAATTTCCAGTTCTGGGTGTTGTTTTGCAGCAGGAGCTTACTGTCCTGGATGGAATGTTACACTTACAGGATCATATAATAGAGAAGTTAATATTAATAGATTTTTTTTGTGTGTGTGTTTAGAACCATTTCAAATTACAGAGTAGCATGTTCTTTGGCAAATGACATATCAAACATGCCAAATGCTGTTTTGTTTTGTTTTGGGGTTTTCTTGTTTGGGTTTTTGAAGGTGAGAAATATTATTGATCTTAAAACATTTAAAGTGCATTAGTATTTGTCCTTTGGTGGCATCTACTGAAGTTAGTCAAGGACCAACACTTGTCAGCATAGACCTTGTTTGTGAAGGCAGGCCAGGACCCAAATTTGGAACAGTGCAGTCCAATTGTTATCTCTCTTATTGCTTCAGTAAATCTTCATTGGCCTCCAGGCAAATGCAGCTTTAGTTTCTGTAGTGCATCAGGTGTAGAAACAGCAGACTGAAAGTATAGGAAGGATCCTGTTGTGTAGGATGTTGCATAGAGTGCTGGTTAAAAATCTTGAGGCGACCTGTTGTGACCTGACCAAATCACGGTGGAAAACTGCTTGCTTGGAGAGAGGAAGGCTGTTAACATCTAGTGCAAAATTCCTGGAGGTGAAAGCAATGAGGGAGGAAGGAAAGAACGTTTGACCTTGGGTTTGAAAGGGGATATCTAAATTTTAGCACTGCTGCTGCTCAGAAGCCTCTTTCAGTTCCTTGTCATAGCTGCTTTACCCTTCCCTTCTCAAGTTCGCTGAAATGAGCAGTGTTGTCTCATGCTGATGCTGCTTTTTTATCTTGGTACATGTTATAAAAACAGCAGAGACATTCACCTCAAAATAGCACGTGGTCAGAATTTCAAGGCTTATATAAGAATCTAGGTGCTAGGATTCTTTCCATAAACGTGACAGAGTTCTTTGTGGGCTCTCTTACACTTGCCCTGCATGTTAAGAGGGACTTTATTGTACCAAGCTGCCAGGCAAGAAGAGAACAATTTTGTGGATCATCTTTCACAGTGCTGAGGGAAAGAAGTGAGATACCATCATAAGAGAACCCATTTGAACCATGAATTTGTCACTTGCAGAGTGGTTTGCTAAACTACCCGTAGCTTTGGCTTCTAATTTATTGTGTGCTATATTGCTAAAAGGACTGTCACCTCTCTACTCTCATACCTGCTCAATAAACTAATAGGCATATTGCAATGGTGTGTAGAGTCCTCTGAGTTTAGTTTGTGTAGCAACGAGAACACCCTTACGAGACCCAAGCAAGCAACTGAAAACAGGATAAAACTGCTTATTAGTTTTTAAGAGAGCGTAATTGAGTGGGTAATTGGAATGTACATGAAGAATTTCATCAGTTTTGAGAATACAATCACAGTTCTAATCTTCATTTTGACTGGTAGCTGATACATGTTCAAATTTTGGCTTCCAGTTGAGCTGTTAATACTGTAAGAAGATGCTTTTGAGTCTGCATAGGGTCATTTCCATAGAAAGTAGCTAAAACAAGTAAAACTGAAAGATATCAAAGGAGTAGATGGGGAAAGACAATTGAGGATCGCTTGCTTTGATCTGACTTTCAGTGACTGTCCAGTCTCTTTCTGTTCACAGTGTATGTTTCTCATTTTTTTTTGGACTTGTTACTGTGGGACTAAAAGTTAAGACAGCCTCTCCTCAGAACGTAACTGTGGCCTATGGTCTGTGGCCTCAGCTTCCTAGTATTCTCTGGGCATTCCTATTTCAGTGATGTTCCTGGTACTTTCCAGGACTTGCCTTTGGGATTGGCCTGTGCTTAACACGAGTCAGGTTTGAAGACTAACCTTTTTTGATACTCTACTCTTTATTTCTTGCTCTAAAGACTGCCTCTTCCCACGCAGCAGGACTAATAAAGAATCTCCAGGATCACTGTAATTGCTGAAATCTCAGTTACCAGCTGTGCAAATAAACAGTCTTGTGAATTGCTGTAAATATGCTTCAGAAACACAGTTGTAGGAAGATATCATTGCATTAGTTTGTGTAAAGCTTTTCTCCCATCTCTGCCCACCAAGTCCAAAGATATGTTACTTTTTCTACTTTGTGACAGTATTGTGTCTCTCATGCCCTAGAAGTACAGTCATTCTGATTTTTCATTTTAAAAGGATGAGCTTCTGGCAGTCTTTTGGCTTTAGCGAGTTGGTTTATAATTAATGTACACATTAATGTAATTCGGGGCTTTCCAGAGACTCCCAGATTAGAAATATATTAAGAAATCATTGGCTAGTAAGGACAAAACTCTTCATCAGCGGTTAGCATGATACAAATATTAAATAATAACCATGGAAAACAATATCCTTCTACTTCCTATTCATGTTTGTTTCTAATTTTCTTTCTCAAAGGTTACAGCTACTGTGTTCCTGTTTGATTTGGATGAACCCATAGGGTTATGAGTCCCCCATAAACATGACTACTGCTCCAATTTTGATCTCATATAAGGGAGTTTCAGGCTGTATTGAGATGCTACTTGTGGTTTAGTTGCCTGTCTCTTTTAATTACACTTAATTCTGATTTGAGACATTTTGTGTGTCAACCTCAACCCAATTGTATTCATGACACACTTGATTAGGTACCCTCCTTCTTGTTATGGTTTACCTGTTGGAACATCTGGTCTGTCTTGAAGTTCAGAGTAACTTTGTAGTGATCCACCTCTTTGACAACAGTCAGGTTAGATACTCAATTTAGAATTTTTTTCAGTAACCAATTATTTTTCCTCTCTTCTTCAGTATGTTCCAAGTCATTCCTTCACATAAGGTCAGCAAGTGCGTTTGGATTCCTGTAGACAGGATGTACTGAAACAGTAATGATAAAGAAGATGAACAGGCACTGTTGTCCAGGAAGCCCAGTATTTTGTGTAACTGAACATGTGTTAAGTATCTCAGTGTTAACTGCTATTATTTAGGGTTTACAGCTTGTTGGGGGAACTGAGAAAAGAGAAACAGAGATTAGTCTATTGCAGTAATGCTTAGTAAATTTTGTCAGTTGTTGTGTGTAGGGACTGCTGCAAGTGCAGGTGTGGAAAGACTATCAAAAGTTCTTGCAGTGCCTTTAGCATTTATCCAGTTTGTATTTCCAGTGTGGTTTTCACTTCAAAGGCTATAGAAAGCTCAAAGAACATAAGTAGTCCCACAAAGTATTTTCATTACAGGGTATGCTTACAGAAAATTGAAATTATTAAGAAAAACTCGCTACGTTCTAACTAGAAAAATACTAGCACAAACAGATGCTTTATTATCACAAATAAAATCAAGCTAAACAGAGTAATGGAATTTCTGAGAGCTACAATCCACCTAGCATCCTTGGCCTGCTGTATTGCATTTCCATTCTTGTACATCTTAATCTCAAAAGGCAAACTGTAGGACAAAATTTTGCTGTGTTTTGATCCTAAATTGTTTAAAAGAGGAACTTAATTACAGTGTTTTATCATACGAAGTGCTTGTGCAGCTATTTGTGCTCTGGCTCTTTACACTTTTTTTCTCATTTTAAAATATTTTTAAATTCTCTTCCATTCCTCTGTGAGTGTTCAGATTTGATGTATTCTTCAGAAACTTAGAAAAACGCTCTATTCTTTATTGCACTATAGTGCTTAAGTTACACTGGGGTATTTCACAGCATATTTTGCTGGAAACACTGGACACATGGCTCCACCTTTAATATAGATCAATCTCATGCCAGGTGCTGATGAATTTAAGAAGCTCAGTAAGTCTTTTTCTCACCAGTATGTCTAGAAGATGATGTAGCAAGGCAGCTAAGGATACTTGACTCAATTAACTTACTTTAACAAGTTCCTCAGCTTGGAAAAAAGCAGTTGTCTGTGGCTTGATTTACCTCATGATGCTCATTACCTCATGATACCTCATGACTGATCTCATGATGCTCTTTCTCTGTGTATTGTAGAAACTGGTTGCAGATCCCTGAGCTAAGAAAGCTCTGAAAAAATAAACCCAAAAAGATGGGTGAAGGTTTTGTTAGTGCTCATCTAATAATCTGTGTAATTTCTACCAAAAGTTTCTTAAAAAAACCTTGGAACAAAAAAAATAAGGAAAACTTCAAGAAGGTAAAAATCCGAAATAAGCCATTATAAATTGAATTAGAAAATGTACAGAATAGTTCTTCATATACAGAATGCTCAGATACCAACATGTAATATACTTGCTGCTTGTAATATGGACAAGTACTAGTACACAGTGCTCATTTAATTTGGGTGAGCAGAACCCCTGTAATTTTAGGGTTTCTCATGTCATTACATCTTTTATTTATTTTTTATTCATTCTCCTCCATTGAGTCATCTTCTAGAGTGGTAAAATTAAACTTCAGATGGAATTCCAGGAGTCAGATTTTTACCTTAACTACAGTGAAACCCAGGTTTTAACCTGAGTCTTCTTTTGTAAGACTTAACCACAGACTCGTTTGCCCTCAGAGCCTTGCCAACTGAGCAATCCCATTCCCTACCCAAGCTTAGGTTTTTGAGACTAGCTGATGCTGCACCCTGCTGAGGTGGTGTCAAGAACCAGTCTCAATTCCACTTGTCTCTAGTTTCAGAATGGCTGCGGTTACTGCCTTTCCTGGGCGTGCTGGCCTTGCTCGGTTACCTCGCTGTTCGTCCGTTCCTCTCCAAGAAGAAGCAGCAAAAGGATAGTTTGATTAACCTCAAGATCCAGAAGGAAAATCCAAAAGTAGTGAATGAAATAAACATTGAAGATCTGTGCCTCACTAAAGCTTACTGCAGGTGTTGGCGTTCAAAGACGGTAAGACACTTTGTGCTGCTGTAGGATTAGAGATTGAAACTTGCATATTTTCATCAGTGCTTTGGTGGCAAATTGCTACATGTTGACTTGTTGCTTTTCCCTGGAGGTGTAACATGTTCCTGTTTTTTGAGAATGGCACAGGTTTGGGGTATTTTTCCTCCACTGTAAACCTTTCTACATGCAGAGAGAAACTAGAAACTTGTAAAAAACACAGTAGGATTTTTCTGGAAACACAGTTACCACCTGTCAGTAGATAAAACCAAGTAAGCCTTGTTTAGTATTTGGAAATACATTGCAACTATTTAGAAGATAACTACTCTGTTTTGCAAAAACAATGCTTACAAAGTTGTTTGTATTAGAAAGTAAGGCTGGACCTGTGTTGGTGAGGAAGAGCATATCCCCATCTGGTCCAGAGCAGCCAGTAGGTAACTGGCCCCAAATTACCTCTATGTACATTGGTATTTTTCAGTTACCCTCAATTTCTTTTGAATGTCCTGACTACACTCTGGTTTTGTCCTCTGGTCCAAGTGCTTTCCCGTTTTAACAAAAAAATCTGCTCTGGAACAAAGAAACCCTCTCAGCTGTTCTCCCTTCAGACTAATGACTTCAGTAAAGTATTTCAGCTTTCTTTAAAACAGTACTGTGGCTGCAAATTATTAAATCTATTAAGAGCACCTTTACGAGTGCTACATTAAATCTTAAACTATTTGTGGCTGCAGTGGCTGCTTTACTTGCTGTTCTTTCACAGAAGAGGCTTTGTGTCTAAATTTGTGTCTTAAGAACAGCAATTTTAGGCCCTCACAAACTTAGATGCCTTTTAGCAGTGGTTTTTTTCCTTAGTAACAAGTGTCCTGTGTCTGATAGGAGACGGGGAATTTGATGTTGAAATGGGACATTAAACTGGCAATATTATTAAAGTGCTCTTGGCATACGAAGAAGTATAAAAATCACTATGCAATTGCTGTAGGTATGTAATTCCTCATGTATGTTTTCTTCCAGTTCCCTGTCTGTGATGGCTCCCACAACAAGCACAATGAATTAACAGGAGATAATGTAGGTCCACTAATACTCAAGAAGAAAGAAGTATAGCAGATGCTTAGTTCACTAGATCATGATGGATAAAAAGTCTTTTTATATCATTGTAGTTGCAAAGGAGAGTATTTTATGATGTGATTGGTATGATTTAATCTAATGATTGCTGTCGATTTCTTTTTGGAATAAACTGCATTTAGACAGTGCTAAATCTGTCACTGTTTTGATACTTCATTCTAAGAAGAACTATGTCTGCTTTGTAAAACTGTAAAGTAACTATCTCTGTAAATAAGTCATTTATTTCAACAATAAAATTACTTCCTACAGTTAAGACTTTTGTATGAACATGCAATTATAAATCAATCACTAGCAACCTGATCTAGGGGGAGGTGTCCCTGCCCATGGCAGGGATGTTGGAACTAGATGATCTTTAAGGTCCCTTACAACTCAAACCATTCTATGATTTCCAGATGATAGAAGAGCATCTTTCTGTTGATCTTGTTATGCTGAGAAACCATGTTTTATTCTGCTCTTCAGGAACGCATTTGAGTGCACTTAAGTGGGGGAAAAAAGGATACTAAATGAATCCTTTGTGAATATCCTCAAATGTACCAGTGAGGGCAGGCAGCACAGCCATGTGACTGTGCAGTGCCTAAGGGGGTTGTTTGTTCCTCTCTCGTGCAGAGCAGCCCAGCTCAGACAAACCCCACACAGCTGCCCAGTCTCACTCAGCACCCTAGGTGGAGTGCTGCAGTTCCATACCATATAAACTGAACTATTGAGCAGGTCAACCACTAACATTATCCCTCTATTTTGGTTCCTGTGTTGATAGCTTATGAGCTCTTGTAAGGAAACACAAATCTGCTTCTTGCAAGTTTGCTCGCACTGTAGCTGCTACAGTTTGTAGTGGGGGCTTTCACAGGAGGCACTGGTTAAATTACAGAACCGAGAAAGTAGAGCTGAGCTGTGTCCTTGCCTTGTTACCCCTTCAGAATGATCATTTTGGCAAGTCAGAACTTTCTGGTGATATGGCTTAAGTTCAGGTGCAGGTTAATAATAGGGGAATGGAACACATTTGTAGTATGGATCTGCAATAGCAACACTGTCACAGTTCTTCTGTAGAAAGGACACTTTAGTAATTTTCACAAGATGATGATAAAATGAGGATCACAAGCAAGATAAATGATAATTTCCTTGCATTTCAAATCTGTCACGGTAATACTGTCTCTCATAGCCACATAGTTTTCTATAGAAAAACCTCAAAATCATTTACTAATTGGTTCAAATTATCTACCTAAAGTCTATGGAGACAGACAGCCAAGAACTGGAATGTCTGCAGAGCCCTGTATCACCAGCAATTGAGAGAGCTGAGCCAATTACCTGCTAGGATGTGCTTGGTCCTGTCTTGCCACTGGATGACTTTTCCAACCCAACTTGGAAGCTCCATACAAAGGGAAGCTCCATACAACATTGCCCCTAATGCTAGTAAAGACCACAACTGCAGCTGTAGACTAGGTCTTCACAGTCTGGATGCAAAATCAGGGGAAGCTGAACTTAGCACAACCTGCTGCTTTACTCTACAGAACAGTAACATTTACTTATCCTAGACTACAAATAAAAGTGTAACAGAAATAAGTTTAGAGAAAGGTGCCTGACATGTGACAACTACTAGACAAAGGTAAATGAAGTGCAGCTGGCACAAAATTTGATCTCTTCTACTCTATTTGAAAAGCAAAATGCAAAACCTGCTATCATTCATTGTTTTGTGGCTGTATGAGTGTATTCACAGTAAATGTTAGCCTTCAGTCTAAATTCTCTCTAACACTCATTTTGGCTGAAAAAGAGAGAGCAATGATTATAATTTTTACTGCATTATCACTGCATACCCTGGCCTGTGCAACTTCCTGCTTTCAGATGGCCAGTTTCTGTCTTTTTCCATATGCTGCCTGCTGCTCACCAACAGGAACACACTGCCATCAGACCCTTCAGCTGCAGAGGTTCTTGTGAACCTTCTGGAACTGCACACACATACTGTGCTCAGTACTCTCCCACACTATGTCTGTGATTATATCTGCATGTGTTCCTAATTTTATTTCTTGTAAATAAGAGACTGGCATGGCATGAAGACTTTACTGGCTTGTATTATGGCATTATTAATGAATTATTTAATAGCATTTTGTTAAAAGGGAGGAGGTCTTATATGTCTTGACTTCACCCATACAAACTGATAAAAAGTGAAATCATGTTTCTCAAAGTTAACTGCCATTTAAAATCAGCTGAAATTGTCATGATACTTCATAAAAAAAACCTGCACCACAACAGTGTCTTTAGTTCTCAGTCCAAATATAACATTTCTTTTCATGACAAGATGGAAATGTTTTGTTCCTTTCTGGAAGGCAAGGAGAAGAGCATTAGAAAGCATTAATGCTTTTCATTTTAGATCTGCAGCTCTGTAATAGCTTCAACCTCATTAATTTTGAAGCTTTAATACAACGTGGGGGACATGGGTCCTGTGGGAAACATCCATGTATTGTGGGGAGGAAAGGAAAATGGATTCAATTTTGTTCAGATTAGTGAACAAGATGACACTTTTCATTGGTATAGCTATTCAAGCTGCCAGAATGGTGGGAGTCATCTAATGAATAAATTGCAAATGCACTGAGGTTAAGGGAACATAATAAATACAATTTATGAGATGATGTTGTGATGGTAAGCAAGTGCTAGAGGCTGTCATGAACAAGGGCTGTTTGCCAGAGGTCTGCTTGCATCCTTGTGTTCAAATTTAAAGGACTATAATCCTTCTGTGTCACACTTCTATTATTAAGCAGACTCCAAATTCAGCACAGTGTTCCCTTCTTGGAGGAGGATTCTACTTTTTGTAAAGCTTTATGAAAAAGTGAACTACATAAAGCTTCTACTTCTCTAAGTTTTACTCAAGTAGAATTATTTTATAGACAGTCAGTGGTGAATGGGACACCACACTCATCTGTTAGGTATACAGAATTACCATTTTGAAATGCAACAACCTTCTATTAAAACTACTCCTGTTAGGTGACAGTGCCTCCATTAGCCAGGCAAAGTAGGCAGAAGAGGCACATAAGTCAATGGCTAACACAATAACCACTGAGCACAGCATCCTAACCACTCATCAAGGGTGCAGCTTGAAAGCATCTTCCTTTCTGGTCAGCTGACAAACATGAACTGAAGATTGTACATTCCCGAGAAAACAGAGAGAAGAGTAGTGTGTATAGTAAGAAAAATGGCAACTGTTGGTGGAAAACTTAAAGAATTTCTTGGTATTTTTATCACTGCACTGGAATTGTGTGCTATGGACCTTAAATACTACTTAGAAAGCTTTCTCTTTGGCTTGGAGAGGAAAGCATATACAAAGGCACACACACTGAGCTATACTTAATATATAGCTCAGTATATATTGTATAATGTATATAGAAGCACATATGGAAACTCAGCAAATAATACCATTTCGGGTAGTTTTCTTTTTAAAAGTATTTATGTGTATCTGTGTGTTGCATATTAAAACTGTAAAAACTAAACCATAATTAATTCCCACTCACTAATGCCAGAATATCTAGACAGATCAAATATATTCTATACAGTATCCTGTAAAATGAGTTCAGTGAACTGTCATAAAGAGTGTAGAAATCTGCAGGGAGGCGTTGTCCACCTCTGTTACAGGTACAATGTAGCATCCTTATGAAAAAATAACAGCTACCTGTTTCTGAGGGATGCTGTACTGACTCTACACCTTAGAATGGAGCTGGGAATGACCTGCTTGGAACTAGTAACTCGCATAAAATGTTACAGAGTCAGGAAGATTTGCTGGTATCTGTCAATACTTATAAACCCTAACTGATACCAAAGCTTCCTTGTGACACCTGCCTTCACACAGCAGCCTTTCTGAAGGCAGGTGAGAATGAGGCTTCTTTTGCTTTGCACCATCCCACTCAACATTGCATTTTCAAGGCTGTTATTTCAAGTTTTCTGCATCAGAGGTAAAAAATGCCCTGGCAAATCCAAGAGGCTCTCCACAGTCAATCCAACCAGCCACCTCTTGGAAAAATGACAACTAACTGGCTGTATTTTCAGCAAAGACCTGATTTTCTTTGCTGCAGTTATCCAAATGCAGATGTGAAAAGGATCTGATCATGGCATTTTCTCAGCCAGATTAGTATTAACTTAGGAAAAAGCAACAGCTGACCCATTCATGATTTGAGAAGAGGTCTGCTGCTATTGCAAAGTTCCCCAAAACGAGCTGAGGAACAAAGGGATAACTCCTTGCTACACTGGCCTTGCCCTGTCAGCAAACCCCACCTGAGAAGGCCTCTCCCCTCTGTCTGACAGTGGCCAGCACCAGAAAATAGCCACTCTTAGTGGCTGAAGAGCTGTCTTTCCCTCTCTTGATATCACATTGTGCAAAGGCTGAAGAAGCAACCATCCCAATCCCATAAAACTCTCTCCCGGTCCTTACAAACTCTCCATAGCCCTCATCCCTTTTCCAGTCTCCATCCTTTTTTTCTACCAACACGAGCAACACCTGTATGATGACCAGCTGTCTCTTTCAGCACGTAAGTATCACTTGCTGTTTTTTGCTATGACCTGAGTTGACAGTCCCTTGAAGGCACAAAGGAGTGAGAAAGAAATGCAATAGGAAAAGGCAAGTTTTGGAACATGAATGAGGAAGAAGAGGGAATCACCAACCCGTGGCAGGACTCTGAGTGTCAGCGGTCTCTTATTTAGGAGCTGCATTCTTTGAGCTATTGAACTTGTCATCTCGCAGCTCAGTTTCAACCATCAAGAAGTTATTCACATCAGTCTCCATTTTCTTCTGTTTATATTCCACCTTATGACTTCATTCCTGGAACTGCCTGAACAATTCTGATCCTCTGACTGGCCTCACACCCACACATTTCAACTAACTGTTGACTGCTGACTTCTCAGTGACTCACTGACCAACCTATCCACTATGTGCTCAGCTATTTCAACTCTTAAGGCACCATCAACATACAAATATTTTATAAAACTCCACCAGGGCTGCTTTCAAAATAGTAGACATAACTGATACTTGGGTTTTTTTTTTCCTCCAGAGGAATTACAGACATGCTGTGTTTACTGATCAGAAATGTAAGGACTGAGGGATGATATTCCTGTTCATGTCTGTCTTAGGAAGGTTCACATGCCTCCACCTCTTCTCCAGCCTCAGCACCTTCCTCATCCTCCTTGCTATTCATCTGAGCCTTCTGCAAAAGTCTGGGCCCTGCCAAGCCAATAACCAGGGCTCCAACTGGTGCAGTGATCAAGATAGCCAAGAATGCTACTGTCAGTACATCCATTCCATACTTTTCCAGTTGCTCATCCTGATGACTTCTTGCTGTATCCAGGGCAAGGGAACCTATTGCAGCCTGCAGGAAAGAAAACATTGTTGAGGTGGAACAAATAACCCTTGGCAAAGAATGAGGGGAAACACCAGTCAACATTTAGCATAAATTTGACATTTTTTTAGTTCATTCAACCCATCAGTTTCCAGGCAGTACATTGAAAAGTAAACAATTTTCTCGTGCTGCACCTAAAATTTCCTAAGCTAATAAGTTTATCTGGGTGGTTCATCCTGTGAAGAACATTGCCTAGCTGCCATCTTACCCACATTTCTACAGGATGTGTGATTAACAAAATGGGCCAGTTTATTGAACATTGCAGCAGTTAAAATGCTACACTTTGCCAGTATGTCCTGAGAGCAGTCAAACTGTAGCAGCTTCTGAAAATTTAGCTCACAAATCTTTCAATAATCCTTGCCTGTTCTTATTATTAACCTTTGTTTGCAAGTAATCATGCTCTTGAGACAAAGTCTACATGACTTAATGATCACTGAAATGAAGGAGCAGG
>NW_009954196.1:592752-611062 GCF_000747805.2 Chaetura pelagica | reverse complement strand
TAGCAATATGGCTGTTAGATTATGCCTTACCAAAATGACCACAAACTGAAAACCCATTCTGAGCCTCTGGTGTGACTGTCCACTGCAGACACTTCATGTGTAAGAGGAACACACTTTTACCTTTGTTAAGAGAGTTCTCATAATCTGTATGTAACAGCACAATAATCTGCAATAGCTGAGAAATAGTTAAACTTCACTGTCATTATTAAGAGCCCAACCCAGGATGCAAGCAAAACACCTTCACATAGAAGGCTCTCCGTGCACTTTTTGAGACTTTGGGTGGTTTAGAATATGAGCTGTTCATGTACTACACTCTGCTGCTATTGAGCATGATCCTTTGCCTGTTGACTACTGTGATACTGCCAAGGAGCTTTGCTAAGGACAATAGGTATAGCCTGCAATGAAAGTGATGTTGGATTTTACCTGGACAGTAGCTTTGGGAATCCATGCCAATGAGACAAATACTTTCTCCTTGAAATTAAACCCAGCAAAACACACCATCAGGAATGTTGCCATGATTCGCACAACTAGGGCAATGCCTAATGTAGCAACACAAAGTCCTGCAACAAAGACAAACACTTCTCAGTACTTCTATGCATAGGTGCCTAAGGGGAGTAAGCCTTCTAAAACTATAGCTGTACAGTGGGGTAAGTTTCTGTTCTTTGGGCTTTTTTTTTTTGTCAGCTGTAGTCTGCTTTGCTTTAGATTTATTTATAGAGATTCTCTGGAAGCCAGTACTGAAAGCTGAATAATTAGCAAATGATCTTACCCACAGTTTCAGGCCTAAGAGAAGTAACAGATACTTCTGCTCCAATTAAACCAAAAAGAAAAGGTTGAAAGATATTCCATGCAACTGCCACTATTTTTTCTACTTCCCTCTGCAATGAAAACAAAGAAAAATATCTGTAAATTTGCAAAAATATGTTAAGGGTAGACACAACATTTACTTAATTAAATGAAAAAGTGAAAACTTATCATAAAGATTGTCCAGAATTGCTCCTTCTTCTTTGACCTAATGCTAGAAGATTCAAGATCAGTTGCATACCTTTTGAAAATCAGAGTATGTCCAGCTCTGCAAGCAAATAAATGCTTGCTGTCTCAAGTAGAGAAACAAAAATTACTGATGTTTGAACACCAACAGAGCAGTTTGAAGACAAGAAGAGGAAAATAAAGCATAATTGATTTTCAGTATTTAGGGAGATGTAACTGGAACAGCTTTGCCATGAAGTTTCTCATACTTAAACATGTTTTTCCATTTGTTTCTGAGCAGAGTCAGATCCTCAAAAGTTTCAGTCATGACCTAACTCCACTCATGCTGCACTCAGAGGCCTGTCTCCGTGTGAGCTGGAGCAAAGCTAGACCAAGCAAGTCTGAAATTCCATTTAAAAATGTTTAAAAAAAAATTTAAAATGGTAAAAAGTGTTGAACTTTCCAGTGCCATGTACCATATAAGGACAAAGGCATCTTTTCTCCTTGCTTTTGAACTTTACACTTAACAACTTTCCTAACACAACTGCTTCCAGGATAAACAGGAATCTTCCACTTACATGAAAAGGTACACACAGCATATCTAACAGCACTTCTTTTTTAATTAAATGGGGTCTATAATAGCAAATGAGCCCTCAGGCTGGAAAGTGTGGAAAACGTAAGTGCAGTGCTGTCACTTAATAACCAATCCAGGGCCTACACATGTCCGGATTTTTCCATTCTCTCTGTGACGGATCCTGCATCATCTCTTACTCTTCAGTCAATGGAATGGTAGATGACTGTAATGCAAAAGCTCCTGTAACCTTTGAGAGAATGAGGTGGAAATAGACAGAGTTCTAAACATTTTTCTTTATTTCCCTCTTTTCTCCTTGTTACCTCACCCTTTTCTCTTTGGCAAAAAAAAAATTAGTCCTCTTTACAGATGCTAGCATTATTTCAGTCTGATTACTTACTGCTCATTTAACTATTCCAGCAATAGGTACAACATTATTTCTTCTCTGTGGACTTTATTTGCCAAGTGACTTACACCAGGGACAGCAGGAGACTGTGGCCTTTGAGAAACTCAGCAAGAAAACCTTGATAATATATTAAGTATCCAGACATCTCTGAATATCTGATAAAAATAGAGCTAAGGCATTTGAAATCAACATCCTTAAGGCCAAAAAGCTTCATTCACTGATCAAAAGAATTTAAAATAAACATTTATAGACGGCATATATTCTTTTAAGGTCTTTCCTTCTGAAATGGTTTAAAAGCCTTTCAATAGAGAGCTTCATCAGTTGTAATGTCAAGTAAGTCCCAAGATGAGGTTTTTTTTTCTTTTAAAATTGAACAGCAATGTAATACTTCAAGTAGAAACCATGGTTTCTGTTTTTGCTGTTTTAACAAAGCTTGAGATCTTACTGAAGTCAAGCTCTAAGTGGGGATAATAATGTGGATCCTACTGTATCTAATCCCCTTTCTTTCCTTTCTCTTTTCCCCTTCTCCTACTGCATGTCACAAGGCTACAGCTGTGGAGAGAAAAGATGCCCTTAAAGCAAAGGAGGCAGTGAGACTTGCAAAGGTACAGAAATGCAGTGGGGTAGCAGCAATAAGAGGAAGCAGGCTTACAAGCTAAGAAAAAGTGGCTAATAAGTAGTCTTTTTTTATGGCCTTCTATCACTCTTTATTGTGGGCACCCTGCTCTCTAATTTATCCACAATACACTGGCTGGAATTTGGAAAATATGAGAGAGGATGGTTAATTACTGTTTTCTATTTCACCTGCCAAGACCACAGGGTACAAAACCTTAGGGTATTCAGGCCACATGCACAACTGCATTTTGGACACCTATGTGTAAATCTCACCATAAAGTGACTGTGTAATGAATGCTACAGACACTCCCAGAGTTGGTACAGAAAACTTTGGATTCCTATTCAAGTGCCTTGACAACTAAATCTCCTTTACATGGCTTAAGATGTCTAAAAAGAGCTTGTGGGCATTTCTCTGTCAGTATGTTAGGCTCTGCATTGATATATATTCACATATATGGTAACTTTCTGTCATGTTACATGTTAAAGACTTTCAAAACAAACGCAGAATGTTTTGGGGTTTTTTAATCTATATACCCCCTTAAAGCTTCATAAATGCACCACTACCACTCCTGACAGAAATTCAAACTCCTTCTGTCAGGCTGTACATTCAAAGGAGTTTTAGTATGGTGCACTTCTTTATGTAAACATTCACCTTTTCATCAGACCATCCCACACCTGCAACAAAAGCTAAGACTAAGGTGCAGAGCCCTCCTGATCCAGGGAAGCCGAAGTAGATGCTGCCAAAAACAGCAAACATGGACAGCCCAAGTACAAAATACGATCTCTTCCACGTCAGAGATGCCTGCAGCCAAGGAAAGAGACAAACAAAAAAGGTAAATTTATTTTATAAATGGAGGAAAAAGGTTACTTCTGTTAGTCTTGAAAATAACAATTTGAAAATATACATTGCCATTAACCATTGTGAAATAATCAAAGCTTTCAAGTGAGACTTGAACAGCTCAGTTGAGTTGCGGGGTTTTTTCTTTTTGGACATTGATTCCTAAGAAACCTAGATTTTGGAAATTTAGTATTTTCTTTCCTCTGCCTATCCAAAAATCTTACTGCCAATAGGCTTTTTGTATTTCAAAGAACATGATACTCTATTTTAATAGCCCTGCTTTAACTTTGATAAGATTTGTTGATAGTCTATAGTTACGTTTGATCCAGTCTCACAGCAGACAGTTCTGTCTCTGCCATTGTTCCCTGTTTCTATTTATCTGTTTAGCTCCTGTATCACTCTTCTTATGTTACTTAATAATAAGGAAGTTTGGTTCCACTGAGGTCAATAGATGCTTTGCCAATTGCCTTCAGTAGTCCAGAACCTATCTGCTTTCTTCCACAATTTTCTATTAACTTAGTTTGCCTCTTGATAGTAAATTCATCTACCACTTTATATAAGCTTAATTTTTATTGAAAGTAATATATTCTAATTAGCACTAATGATTTGCCAAATCACTTAAAGTCTAAAATCTGTCCACTTTACTCACTTTAAATCTGAGTCCTCCCAAAAACTTCTTACAGAAATGAAATATGTGGCACATCCATTTACTTGATTATTATTTTACAGTCTGAACTGGGTATGAGACCCTTTCTCCTTTACATGTGGACATTTTTACTACCTTCAATGAGAGCAGGGTGGTGAAACTGCATCAGGAAGGACTATGAGATCATACATTGTTAAACATCAAATGTTGCAGTAAAGTAGTAATCACCTGTAAAAAACCTCCTCACTTCATAGGCTTTGTAACCTGGGAGCTGTTCACACTGTACACAGCTTTCCCCAAAAACAGCTTCACGTGAAGCTTGGGAATGAATTACTTAAGAACATCATCCCTTAGCAAAGAACCTCTCTTGTATCAGTTGTTTTTTAAAATGGGTTTTACCTGATCGTGGCTTGGGAAATATCGAACAAACATTCCCAGAATCCCCCCAGCTGCAATGCCAACAGCAACCTCCAGCACGCCACGAAGCACGTTGTACAGAGTAGAGCCTACTTGACAAAAGAAAACCAGTAAGTTCAGTAAGCCCTACACAGACCCTCCATGCACAAGCCACTCTGTAGACCTACCAGGGGTGATTCAAGGACAGTGTCTGCTTTATATTACTTGGGAGCAAAGGGATTCAGTATGGGCCCAAAAGAACTGGGTAGTGCAACTTTCTGCCTCTGACAGCTCATGCCAAGAAAGTGTGCCAGAGAAGCCAGAGAAAGAGCCACTGTGAGAACATTGCCATACCCAAGGAAATTTGAAAGCACTTACGTTGGGCGTGCAGGGACCAGACTTGGCAGTTAAGGGTGCAGACAGGGAAAAATGTTCCCTGAAAGTTTTTGTGACCCACAACTCAGAGCAGAAAATGTTACACCAAGGCTTTTCATTGTGGATAATTTCTCTCTCAAAATTCAAGTCCATACACGAGCTTTATAAGGAGATGTCATTAAGTTACAAACCAGTCAGTCATAACAGAGTGCACATTCTTCAAAATATCACTTATTTTTCTGGATTTTGCCATGGACAGATTAACAAGCATACCAGAAGAGAAAGCCATCCCAAGGCAAGTGTTGAAGCCTGTGATAGCCAAAATGTCATCAATGCTGCCAGCTGCCATTAGCAAAGTTGGGACGCCTTTCTCCACCCCATATCCCCCAGCTTGTAAAATCAGCATTGAAGGAACCACCACAGCAGGGGAAACTGCACCTAGAACAAAACTGAAAACACACCGGCTCAGCCTCTCTTAAAAAGAAAGCACTGAACTAAAAAACTTCAAAGCATTCTGACCCCAGTAATTTAAAAGTATAAATAATCAGACCTTTATATAAGGTATTTTTCTTAGCTTTCCATGCTAATTACAAGCAGGGATATTTCTATGCAGATTTGCAACCAGCTTTTACTCCCTTCCAACTTTTACTTTAGTTTTGTAAAGGGCTCCACAGACTAAGACTTCAGTCTATACTGCAGGCCAGTTACACACGCAGGCTCTCTGATATATACCATGATTGTCTAATTTAGGAACCTGGTCTAGACATGCTTGTAAGAATCAGTGTGTGGCAGAGGAGAAGTTCACCCATCTTGTTCCAGTATGTGTGTCTAGGCCAAGTCCACCAGCTTAGATCAAACTAGATATAAAACTTTCCCTCTTTAAGGACATAACTTCAGAATATAACATGCCATACCCTTATCCTTGACTTGTGACAGGAAGCCTGTCCTATGTGCTTCTCTCTACAGGGAAATTCTCAATCCCATGATGAAAATTGTCCAAATTGTTGGTATCACTGTCTGTCCTTAAAAGCCCCCTGCGTTGTGGTTAAAGACTCAGGGATTGCATCATCCTTCTTCCTTCTTCAAGTGCCCAGATCACAAACACAGAAGAGCAATGATGCAAGTACTCCACAGCCTGGAAACGTGACCTTTAAATTACCCACAGAGCCAGGCATGAACAGTAAGCAAACAACCACAGGGGCTAAGCACAGCTTCCTAACTGGCATTTAACTGCGGTCTGCTTGATGCAGAGAACTAACTGCACTGGGATCATTTTGCTGTAGCATCAAAACAGGCACCTCAGTCATACAGAAGAAAAGAGGGCATGTTACCCTAATATAAATCCCCATTGCCATGGCAAATACATGAACAAGTGGGCAAGAACAGCTGCTGTGCATGTTTCTGAGAGGCATGGTCCAAAAGAAAGCCGTAAACAGACTGCCTTGAGCTTCTTAAGGGCCTGCAATATAAAAGCACATTCAGACATTAGTGTCAGTACCCTCAGCTTCACAGAGAGGAAATATATTTACAATCTGTTACAGTTTATTAAAATAATCCCCTCTGAGCTGCAGTACAGGATATGACAGCGTTACATGCCCTAAGCCAGAGACAGACTCAAGCACAACTGGATTTGTACATAAAATTCCAAATGTGGCAGTGAAACTCACTGAATCTAGGTTTAAAGATGTTCCTGCACATCACAGGAAGAAATGGCAGAGAAGTCTAATTGACTTTCGGTGCAGAGCAAACTAAATCTGAGAGGCTGGACTAGCTGGGATCCATTTGAAAAGTGCTCCCTCAACACAGATGATTTACCCACTGTTCTGCTCCATCCACGAAAGATTTTGCTATAATCCCACAGTTTGCCTGAGCTCTCCCCCCGAATTAGCTCCAAATATATGAAGAAATCATGAAAAGTTGTAGGACTACACAAACTTGGCTCAAGGAGCCAAGTATCTCTTTCAGTTATCTCTCACTTGATATCCAGAGCAGATTAAGTTCCATTTGGCTCAGTAACTTCTGTTCCAAAAATGTCTCTAAAACAGAGTACTTGTAACAGCTGCCTTTAATAGCTAGTCACAAACGTGACTCTGCTAGGACAGGTCCCTAATTTTGACATGGGAAAAAAAAAATAAATAAAAAAATAATTAAAAGAGCTGCACTTTTTACCAGTGCAGTTTATTCCAGAAAAAGAAGGCTGAGAATCACCAGAGCAACTGGTATCTTTGTCTTGACAGCTTCTGTTCTTCAATTACATGAAGAACAATTGTAACTGCATCAAAGTATTGCTACACACAGAGCCCAAATGACAGTTTTGTTTGCCACATGGGAGAAATATGAGTCAAAGATGAAGTTCCCTTAGCAAAAAAAAATTAAAAATTGTCATGTAATAGAAAGAAAAGCAATCTCACAGAACTGGGAACCCAAGCTGCATATAACAACACAACATGCTCATACATGCTTCAATGTCTTGAAAAAACAGGTATTAGTAATCTAGGAAACCAGCCTTTCTTCAAGAATGACAAAACTCCATTTTCCTAGATTTTGGAAGCATTGGCAAGCCCCTAGTTTTTCTTCATTAAGAAATACTAGTTGTTCTAAACTAGCTATTCCTGACCGAAATTTTAGATAAACTTTAAGCAGTCCTTTAAATAGGTAGGGGTCAATATGGTACAGCTTTATTTCAGCCAGCTAATTTTGATCAAGCAAAAACTTGCCTTCATTTATTGATGGGACATCATGTTTCACAGTGTACACAGGAAGAAGACTACTGTTTTGTTTACAACCCACATTATGGCCTTCATTGTGACACGAAGTATTGTTTCTGCAGTGCGGCAGGACTCATCCTTGCAATTCATATATTTGCATTAAAATAGTAACAAGTAAAAAATAATAATTTAGGAAGTAAAAAAGACACAAGTTTGGATTTTTTTGGTGGTTGGGTTTTATTCCTGACCGAAATTTTAGATAAACTTTAAGCAGTCCTTTAAATAGGTAGGGGTCAATATGGTACAGCTTTATTTCAGCCAGCTAATTTTGATCAAGCAAAAACTTGCCTTCATTTATTGATGGGACATCATGTTTCACAGTGTACACAGGAAGAAGACTACTGTTTTGTTTACAACCCACATTATGGCCTTCATTGTGACACGAAGTATTGTTTCTGCAGTGCGGCAGGACTCATCCTTGCAATTCATATATTTGCATTAAAATAGTAACAAGTAAAAAATAATAATTTAGGAAGTAAAAAGACACAAGTTTGGATTTTTTTGGTTGGTTGGGTTTCTTTTTAAATTTGTGTCAACACAAGCAACATTGTCTTTCACAGACTGGGGATGCCTTCCATTACTTATGTTTGTCAGTGTAAACCGACAAAAGGATTTGTCAGGGAGTGTAAACTCTTCCTGACAGACTGTGATGGAGCACAAGTCCTCAAGATGCTCTGTCACAAAATCCAGGAACTTCCTTTAAAGCAAAGGGGAAAATAGTAATTATATCCGTTTTCTTCAGGTATTTTTTGATTGCTTGCCTATTCTATAAATGTAACTGTCAATACTAACATACATAGTAGAAACTAGGCTTTCTCTAATGATCTAATTTGCAGATCCTCTGTGGGAAATCATTCTTCTTCCCCACATAAGTCTAAAAAAAATGCCTTTTAAGCCAGCAAAGGCCTTCTGCTGATTATTCCCAGCTAAGGGACCAAGCTAAGTAGCCATTTGCCATTTGTACATTTTCCCTAAACCTCATCCCACAGTTTGTGTTAACCTTTAATAAACCAGTCGATTAGTAAACTAAACATTGGTCTCAGTAGCAATTTGTGGGCGTGATGGGGGTGTATCCAACTACCCCTCTAAAACAGGGTCCCGCAGCGGCCGCTCCTCTGCGAGAGGCAGTGCCACGTGTGACCCTTGGTCTTGTTCAACAGCCCCTCCACACTGGGGGGCCAGGCACGAAAACATCCCAACAGCCCAGAGCCCCCCTGGCACCCGCCTGCAACATCCTCTATGACTGAATGGTTCCATATTTTTAACAGGATCAATTATTCATTTTTTTAATTATTATTGTTTTAGGTCTGTTTTATACTTTGCCTCGCACGAAACAGCTGGTGCCAATACCTGTGGATCCAGGCCAAGTCCTGCTCGGGTCAGGATAATTGAAAGAGCAATATTCCTTAGTGCTGCAGACCAGCGTAGGTTTATCTGGACAATGTCACTAATGAACGGGGTATTTCGGATTAGGAAGCCAGCAAGTAGCATCCCTAAAATGAAAAGCAAGTAAGTTCCTGTCAATTTTTTTTAATTATTTTTTTTTTTGCATGAGAAAAGCTTGGATGGCATTCTTAAAAATAGACACCATCTTGTATCATTATGAGAGACAAAGAAACAATTCACGCTCTGAATTATTGTTTTAACAATTAATCATGTTTTAGTAATGGGGACTGTGGCATGGAAAGAGACAGAGAAAGAGAGAGATAGAGAGAGAGGTTTAAAAAGCAATAAAAGTGGCCAGTGGCCTAAGAACACACCAGGTCAGCAATAAATAAATCCAAAGGTTGCTTAGTGCAAGTCAACATATTTCAGCTTCTTTCAGCAGATGCAGGTCATATTTAGCCTAAGTAACAACACCTCTGCATCCTTTCATATTTTTTTGTTATCTTGTTTTAGCATGAAAAGAGGAAAACTGTCTAATGTTTTGTATTTAGCTCATAAGTTGGAAATGGTTAAAAAATCCCCTTAGGGGTAAGAAATGCAGGTACTACAGGAACCACAGTGCTGCTGAGCTCATTGGGATATATGATCTAAACGAGCATGGACTAACTTAGACATTTTAAAGTGCTCTGGCAGTATGACTCTTATGCAAAGAGGGGAAAAAGGCAGAAAAAAAAATAATCAGGAACTTGGTCTTATCCTTTATTTGAGCTATTTGCAAGATCCAGCCTGTGCAAATACTAGCAAAACTGTATAATTTGAGACTTCCTGCAAAGCTATTTGAACGGTAATTCTGGAAGAACACAGAAAACTACAGGAAAGGTTGACTTTAAACAGATCTGCAGAGATTAATTGTAGGACTTGTTGACTCAAAGATACATTCTTGTGACCTAATTTTATATTAGCCATGTTAAGAAACAGGAAGCAAGAAAAGACAAACTCTAAACAAACACTGCACTCAGGCTGGTCCTTGGCCTTGGCTGTGAACTTGATTTATACAGGAACAGACGAAACTTTCAGACATAGTTCTTCCCAACACTCCCCAGAAAAAAAACCACAACAGTGGCCTAAATTAATCTGCAGTACCTCATGCATAATGATCACATGGTCTTTTCCATGGTTGCATGAGATCTAAGTCACTGGAGATACCTTAATCTGGAAATCTACTTAACAAAGGAAAAAAACTCCTCCTCAAAGGATATCTTAACTGTTCTGCTCCATGTTTCCTGCCGCAGGATTTTATATATTCTCTGCATTTTATACCAAAAATATATGACATGACTTTCAGCAGCAATTTCACTCTCCTTTTTCTGCCCAGCCAGCCACGTCGCACTCAACTGCACCTAGCACAGGTGGATTAAAGGCATGTAAAAGTATGAGATTTGTATTTTTTAATGTAAAAAAAAGAACATTCAAAGACACTATCCCTTTTTCTGACTCATAGATTTCTCCAGTTTTCCTCTAAGACTTGAATCTGAACAACAAACTTTTTCCTAAGCAACTCGGTGGGTATGTGAGTCATGCTTGTTTCTGCTCATTATGACCAGTCTGACAGGCGGTTTCACGCTCAACTTGTAACATTTGGATACAGATGTAATTGAAAAAAAGCAGAATCCAAATGAGAAAAGACTCTTCCCCTCCCCAACCCCCTCCCCTTTACGGGCAGACTCCCTGCACGTTACATTCTCTATTCACATTATTGCGGGCGTGCCTGCGATATGCAAAACTCCCCTCCCTCTCATTTGAATCCTTCCTCGCTGGTGTAACCCCGGGTGCCGGGGCAGAGCCGTGCTGGGAGCAGCCCAGCCCTGCAAGCAGCGCTGCCGTGCCGGGCACAGCACCAGCCGGGAGGTCACAAAATCACTTCCCTGCACTGCAGGCAGACACGAGCAGCCCGCTCTGCCATGACGTTTTGCTGTCTGTAAACAGCTTTCCTCGTGTCTGCGCTAAGCTCAGCAAGGGGGCAGCACAAAGCTGGGGAGAAGAGCCTGGAGCTTCCTTTTTGCCGCTTGACATCACAGCACTTCAGAATATTGTGCTGATCCCACGAAAACCTCCTCTAGATCCTCCTGCAAAGGTCCTGAGGATGTCAGAATTCACATAATTTTCATCCTCCATGTCTAGTTTGCATTTTTTAATGTAAAATTAAACAAGATGTTGATACAAAAAACAGGATTGCAATTGATTAAAAATCATTCTTCAGAAGAACTATTCCTTGTGGTGAGTTTATTTTCTCTGGTTTCAGTTATCATGAAATAAAGCAAGAAACAAATTGCTTTGGATTACCAGTAGTAGCGAATTCCTGTAGTGTTTTCTTTGAAAAACATTTTCATTGTGTGAGATACATGCAAAACAGCTCAGCAATGACTTCACAGAAAGCCAGGTTGGAAGAGACCTCAAGGATCACCTGGCCCAACCTTTCTAGCTACTACTATAGCTCATATGAGAATGGCTCAGCACCCTCTCAAACTGAGACTTAGAACTGTCCAATGTGGGGGAATCTACCACTTCCCTTGGGAGACTGTTCCAACATTTGATTGTCATCATGGGAAAAAAATTACCTCATGTCCCATCAGAATCTCCCCAGGAGCAACTCGCGCCTAGCACCCCTTGTCTTTTCCATGTGACCTCTTGTAAGAAGGGAGTCTCCACCTTCTTGGTAGCCACCCTTTAAGTACTTGTACATAGTAATAAGGTCTCCCTAAAGCATTCTTTTCTTAAGGCTGAACAAACCCAGTTTTCTCAGCCTCTCCACTAATTTCCTTATTATCTTGTAACTGCAAGTATCAATGAAGACTTCCACTGGGTGATATGAAACATAAGTTCTAAGTAACTGTGACAGAGGAGACTGAGGGCAATAGCCTTTAAATCTGTAGGTATACATTTCTCTGCCCCCCAAAGACTGAAGAGGAAAGCCTTAGCAACATATTGGCAGTTTTGCTTGAGCCAATTTGGGGCATTTTGCACCTTCGCAGAAAGGACCAGATAAAAGTCACTTGGAAAAGCTACAGATTTTGAACATGACGTTGCTTGTCCATAATCTAAACACATCTAAAAAATCATTCTTCAGAAGAACTATTCCTTGTGGTGAGTTTATTTTCTCTGGTTTCAGTTATCATGAAATAAAGCAAGAAACAAATTGCTTTGGATTACCAGTAGTAGCGAATTCCTGTAGTGTTTTCTTTGAAAAACATTTTCATTGTGTGAGATACATGCAAAACAGCTCAGCAATGACTTCACAGAAAGCCAGGTTGGAAGAGACCTCAAGGATCACCTGGCCCAACCTTTCTAGCTACTACTATAGCTCATATGAGAATGGCTCAGCACCCTCTCAAACTGAGACTTAGAACTGTCCAATGTGGGGGAATCTACCACTTCCCTTGGGAGACTGTTCCAACATTTGATTGTCATCATGGGAAAAAAATTACCTCATGTCCCATCAGAATCTCCCCAGGAGCAACTCGCGCCTAGCACCCCTTGTCTTTTCCATGTGACCTCTTGTAAGAAGGGAGTCTCCACCTTCTTGGTAGCCACCCTTTAAGTACTTGTACATAGTAATAAGGTCTCCCTAAAGCATTCTTTTCTTAAGGCTGAACAAACCCAGTTTTCTCAGCCTCTCCACTAATTTCCTTATTATCTTGTAACTGCAAGTATCAATGAAGACTTCCACTGGGTGATATGAAACATAAGTTCTAAGTAACTGTGACAGAGGAGACTGAGGGCAATAGCCTTTAAATCTGTAGGTATACATTTCTCTGCCCCCCAAAGACTGAAGAGGAAAGCCTTAGCAACATATTGGCAGTTTTGCTTGAGCCAATTTGGGGCATTTTGCACCTTCGCAGAAAGGACCAGATAAAAGTCACTTGGAAAAGCTACAGATTTTGAACATGACGTTGCTTGTCCATAATCTAAACACATCTAGCATGCAGCTCATACTGGACAGTTTAAGCAACACAAATATGCAGGAAGATAAGGAGAAAGGATATCTTACCCAGAAGAGCAGGCAGAGGGGGTAATGCTCGTATTTTAATTAATCCAAAAATTTTACCTCCAATAACAGCAAAAAAATAAAGAAACAGAATTCCAAACAGATTTCCACCTGGGAGACACTCAGTCCCAGTGATGGACCAAACCACAGCCCAAACCAGGACCACGAACGCAACTGGAATAAAACAAGAAATATTCATATGTAATCATCTCTTAGGAACAACTTTGTTTGCTATTAGATCACATTTGATTTTCTACTAATGAAAAAGGTACTATGACTTTCAGAAAGAAAAAATCTTACCTTAAAAACCAGTTTAATCACAACAATGTATTTAATCTTTGATGTTCCCTAAACTGATATTCTGATTGTATAGATGCTAAGATACTTCAAAAAAGGAAACAGGTATGTCATTAGGGACCAAAAAATACCGAGTGAGCCTTGGGACACGGTAAAAAGTACTTAACAGGTCCCAAACTTAAAGCAAAGACTTCTACTAACCTATCTTGCATTTGCTTGTCTTCCTTCAGCTACTTCAGAACCAAAGCAAGAATCTGCTGCTGTACAGCCTGACATATCTTCAAGCTAATGACTGCAGCTCTAGTAAAACTTTAAAAAGAATTAAAATATATTTTTTTTGGCTGGAAGTGCTTGTGCACAGATACATCCCTTAATACAGCAATCATAGAGGAATAATACACAGGGAAAAAAAATATTTCTGAAAGATATTATGATGTTAAGTGAAAATCTTATAAAATATTTTAAAATATTACCCTCTTTCCAGGTTCCTAAATTTGTCCCCACAGTTATCCAAGAAGAACAGGCATGCACAGATACAAAAGAAGACTGAAGGAAAGGAGAAAATGTGTTGAATAAATCCCTCTTCTCATAATGATGAGAAAATTTATTGCATTTTCAGATTGGATTTTTCTTAATCTCTCATTCTTTTCTCATAATGATGAGATAATTTATTGCATTTTCAGATTGGATTTTTCTTAATCTCAGTTGAGGGTGACAAGTGGCAAAGGGAAGACCAGTAGATCTCCAAACACAGAAGTCTAAGAATCCCAAGTGAGAGAGAATGGAGGTTGTGAAAACAGCAAAAGCCATGGGAAGTGTCATTTGTCAGGAAAAGCCTGAAATAACTGGCTAGCCAGGCATTTTTCTGTGAGCGTTCAGTATAGGGCAAATCTTAAACAGAATGGGTCAGTACGCCTTGTAGTTAGGATTCTTGGCTTTGTAAGGGTATTATGGGAAAAAAAGTATTTCTGCCAAGTCTCATATTTGTTGCCAACAAGAGACACTCAGTGAACCCAAAATACCACTGTGCTTACTATAATCTTAATGCTTTTATACCAAAATGAGCAATCAATATGATAATTAGGAGGCCTTTCTTCTGATGAAAACAATTTACAATGTAAAAACATACCTACCAAGCTAAACACAGAGAGAGGATGTAAGAACAACTTACACATTCAAATCTTTGTTTCACCTAATATTTTTTTCTGCTAAAACACTGAATCAAAATTGGGATATGTAAACCAGCTATTTCCCTTCACTATTTTCAAGGACAAAGGAGAGATAACATCACATTCAGAGAAACAAGTACGTAATTTGCCATTTCTCACTGTAATTAATTGTAATCTGTCTTTCTTACATACCATTTGTCACTGTTTGAGCCAGTAAACCTTGAGGAGGACAAGAAAATAATTGCCTCCGTGTTCTTGCAGGTATTGAAGACCCTGCTGTCGGTTCCGGAGGCTGCTGAGCACCGTGATTCAAGAGAGCAGTTTCTTCTGTTTGTGTATTCCCATCAGTTCCTTTAGCACCTGCTGGTGGTCCTTCCTGAATTAAAACAATAAGACTCAGAAGCAGCAGTGCATACATTTGAAGTGTTGTACAAGACCTGGAATGAGCTGTAATGCACTAGATCCACACCGTCTACAGATGACTACACTAACTAAACAATTGCTGCAGGTACAGTCCAACTTTGTAGTATAGTTGAGATTTTTTTTTAATGTGTGTTTTTTGCATGGCACAAAGAATTGCATATAAGAGACTGCAAGACATGTGCCTTTTTATGTGCAATGGACAGGACTCCTGTCCCAATACAAAGAGCACCTCTTCAGCAACAATATCTGATAAAGAAACAATATTAGCAGGCCAGGTTTGGCTTGTCTTGTATACAAGCTAAATATATATTAATATTTTCTACAATTTGATAAGGTCCTCCTTCAAGATTGGATTTCACAAGACAGTTAACAATTAGCATCATTCCAGTGAGTCAGTGTCTTTAATGTAATTCCTAAATAATTTCTGTTGCAAAGCCTTGAACCAAAACAACAATTACTTTTGATTAGACAAAGATGAAAGAAACAGAACAGCTGACCAATGCAAGCATTACTCACGTGATCCATTGCTGAAAGGTTGAAGCTGGTAGATCAAGACGGAGATGGAGAAATACAATCCTGGGAGTTATTTCCTTGAAGAATGGTTCCTTGAAGCTGTTCTCTTATACTGATTCATCTACTTATCCATATTCATACCCAAAGTACTTTTTGACCATTTTGGGCCATGGGTCTCAATTTTAGAGTCCTTATTTTTAACATCATCTACCTTCCTTTATGATTATTCACCTTCACGTCAGCTCATTGTCATAGCATGGACATGGAATTCTTGCCTACACTGTGGTTTGGCTCTCCTCCAGTAGTTCCACATTTCTAATTATTTTTCTGTCTGATATATCTCTCTCTCTAGACATGTACATATATATATCACTTACTCAGAGTCACAGCTGGAACACAAATCTTGTGAGCTTTCAGCAGAGTTGTTTATCTACCCTGTGATTCTGTGATCAACAGCTACCCAAGTGTATAAAGATATGCCACATGGTACCTATTTTTAAAGCCAGTACTACATGTTTAAAGTCCTTTTATTTAAAAAAAAATAATAAATAAAATCATTCTTACCTGCATTTACTGCAAATATTTTTTAAAAACCACAGAAGTTTCGAAGAACCCTGTAAATATGCATACAGAAGTTTAAAAGTGTGGAGGATGTTATTTTTAGATAAGAAAAGGAAGACATGCATGAACAACTTTCAGCACTTGGACTGATAGGCACAACTTGAAAGCAAAGAAGCAATCTGAAGGCCACATAATTCTCTTCCATAGCTGATGGTAAAACATATGCTGACGCATTTTCCACTTCATGATGGAATTGCAACCACTGATTTCCAGCAATCCAGTCTGTAACAGACTTTTATAAACTGAATATTTGCTAATTGTAAGAAACTGCCACTGAGGAGAATTCTCTTTGTATTCCTTTCAGATGCAGAGGTTTTAACAGATTTAGAAAGAAAAAGGAAAGGAAAAGGACTGAATTATCTAAATTACTAAAATTGCACTTTGTGATCCTAATTAATTTTGCTCATTTAATCATTTTGCTCATGCATGGGAATCATGGCATTTTGCTCAGGTACTGATGGCTCAGAGTCTTCATTGTCATTGACAATATCCTCCTTTACCATTGTTGCAAACCTAAGGGAAGCAATAAAGATAGAAAAGTTTGAGAGAAGCAAATAATACTCTTTTCCAGATAGAATGCTTCTCAGTGATGTTGCCTCCTTCCCCATAGATGAGCTGATAAAACCCTCACAGCTCAATTTGGAATTCAATGGTTTTGCATGCATGTGTATACTGTACATAAGAGAGACAGAAACTAACAGACGAACAATATCAAGAATACAAAGTCAAGCACTACAAAAAAACTATTTTAAAAAAATGAGTTTTAGAATCATGGTGATCTGTGCTAACCTGTTATTTCCTTCCTAAAAGCATGGCTACAATATTTATGTATATTTGTACCTCCTATAAGCACAAAAGTTATTTGCTGTCAACACCACTTAACCAAGACCACCAGTTCTCAGTGTCACAGGCCCTGTGTGCATGGCACTGCAAGCAACCACCTCATAAAGCTCAAAACAACTGCTGTAGTTTCTAAAGCATACACACAAGGGATACTTTTTCAAGGAGGCAGTTTTGTTAGATGCCAGCACTCGCAAGCACACTGACCGAATACTTAAGAAACAGAAGATGCCTATTTGAATAAAGATCAGGACTATGCACAACTTGCAGTCAGGTGAGACAGACAAAACAGGTCTCATTTTTACTAGTTACATCCTATGCTTCTAAGAGTAGGAAATAAGGTCCAACCTGTTTGTGGGTATTTGTCATTGCATTTACTCAGTCTAACTGGTCCATTTATTGTCCTGTAGATGCTAACAAGAAATATAGCAGTGTACTGTTCTGTATGCCAGAATGTTTGTTGTGCAAATCTTTACTGGAGTTTCACAAGTCTGAGTCAGCAAGATTCACATGCACACATCTGAAGACAAGACTTGCTAGGGTTCTCTGTTACAGCAAAGGTGTGCATATATTCTCCACCAACTACACTTCAGTCTTAATAGAATTTTCTTGAAGTATTTTACATTTTTTCTGGCCATAGAAAACACCACTCAGGTTAAACCAGAACATTTGAGCCAAGAAATTTCTTCCTTGCTAAATGATAGGAAGCAAATCAGAGAGCTTATTCTCACAATTATAAAGCTTTCAGTTTGTAATACGTTTGATACTTGGGAACAATTGACACCATGAACAAAGACATGGGCTATTTTAACACCTGGGTGGTTTTGTCTGAGTTGTTCTGATATGAAACTGGCTTGAGACATGGAAAAGAATAGAGAGCCATAGGCAAACACATTCAATATGTTCTAAGGCAGTATTTTTTGCTTTCTTCCTTTTAAAATGTAAAGTATTAATTACTCAAATTCCAGTACATTTATATATTTTTAATTATTACTTGTGGAACCAAATAGCTGTGGTCTCAAGAGTTTTTAAAGGAAATGAATTGATGCTTTTGGCTTTTTCATAGGATTGTTCATCTTTTCATTAGGGCTAAGAATCCACAAATGCCAGTCTAACTGGAACAGAAAGTTATCAGCAACCCACCAGTGCCTCCCCTCCTTTCCTTCACTGACCACTTCTCCAGGGTATACATTCCTAATTTTTTACTTCTGAAATGGGTGCCTGTGGGTAAGGGACAGAAAGGTATTACTCTCTATCCATCTCTGCATGGACAACATCCCAGTTCTTAGGGTCAGGTAGTTGCTGATACAATATACATTCATAATTCTGAGACACCCAGGCCCATCTCACAACAGCTTCAGCTCCTCAATGTGCTGCTCACATGGGAAAGATGGACTAAGCAAGGAGAAAGGATGTTCTGCTTAGCAGGAAT
>NW_009954196.1:591489-592398 GCF_000747805.2 Chaetura pelagica | reverse complement strand
GGGGAGTCTGACAGTGGAGGTGCTGTCCTTATCTGTTTTGGGACAAGACTTCACCCTGTTAGGTTCTTGATACTGCTACTTTCAAGCAAGAACCAGTTGGATTAAGGAGACCAAAGCAAGTGGTTAGTTCATTTACATGAGAGTGGGTGGTTTGTTTTTTTTGTTTTGTTTGTTTGTTTTTCCTTGAGACAGAGCTTGTTTTAGTTTTAAAATTTCACTCCCTATACTAACAAATCAAATGATTGAGAAATCCTGGAGCAGAAGTCATGCCACAGGGTTAAAGCCTCTCATGGAAACCAGCCAACAACAGACTTACAGCAGTACCTCCCTCTAAAACATACCTCCTTTATTTTTAAACAAGAAAGGGTTTTATTATACTTTTTTAATTAGATCCTCTCATTTCACTTGTTGTTAGTGGGCGGGGGGAGGAGAGGGAGCTGACGAGTGACAGGGCAGCATGTGCGTGCCCGGACCAGCTCCAGTGCCCGGGACTGTCAAGCTTCTGCTTCGCGCACACGTTGCAGAAAGGAAGGCAGACAAAACACCACGGCAACTCACATTCAGGATAACAAGACAACTCAAACCACGCACCGCCGTCCACAAGAAGGCGACAGTAGCCCCGGATCAGCCCCTTCCCCGGCTCCCCAGCCTCCCGCCTGCGCACCAGGAACACGGCCCGGGCTCCCTTCCCGCCGCCGGGGATGCAGGTGGAAGGAGGCCGAGGGGCCAAACGCTCACCTGTTGGGGGGTCAGGGAGGAGGCCCCGCTCCCTGCACGGCGTCCACAGCCCCTTCCCAGCGCCAGCTCCTCCTCCCCGGTGCCACGGACCCGCCTCCGCAGCCCCGCGGCACAGGAGGGCAGCAAATCCCTGCCGAGGGCTCCTCCCGGCGCTGAGGGGGCGGCCGCGGG